>NC_133790.1:31097556-31142217 GCF_003597395.2 Chelonoidis abingdonii | reverse complement strand
GCGCCCCGCGCGGCCCCGCGCCGAGGGGCCTCTCCCCCGCGGCTGGGGGCCGGCCCGGCCCGAGTCTCTCTATCGCCGCCCCCCGCCTCACCCGTCGACGCCATTTTCTCGCTTGTTCCTCCTCGTTCTCTCAACGTCCGTCTGGTCGCTCTGTCGCGCGCTCATGCGCAGCCTTTCCAACCTCGGCTCCTACCACTCCGAACGGGAGGGGGGGCTAACTCCATTTCCCCTCCCCACCGCCTCGCCGAATCCCAGCTCCACTCCGCACGGAGACTCAGGGAGCAAATACCAGTCGGGAGCCTGGCAAGGGAGGAGACAGGGACCACGGAGATTTATTTCTAGGCATTTCTCCCCTATGGGGTGGCGAATGGTTCAGTCCACCCAGTTAGGGACCGTCGTTCAAGAGACACTCTAGGGAAACGCAGAATAGGCCTCAGAGGTTGGGGGAGGGAGTGGGAGGCCAGACTCTTGGGGGCTGTGCCGCACATGGGGGGGAATGCAGGGACGGGGGAGAGCTGCCATCACGGATTGTACTTATTGAAATGACCCACATACACGAGTCGTAGCTTGGCTTAAAGTCCCATGACACAGCCTGCAGTGCATTGTGTGATGTCATTGTGTCATTACCGAGCTGTGGGGAGTTGGTATGAGGTCCACGCTTGGAGCAGTGGGGTGCTGGTGTGATGTCATCTCATGGAGTCATAGCAGGTTGCTGTGATGTCAATGCACAGAGCTGCAGGGTAACTCACTGAGTGAGTTAGCACAATGTGAATCCATAGAATTGTGCAGTGATGTTTTGACACAGCATCTTAGTGGTGGCCTTCTGTGTGATGCAACATCATCGCAGGTTATAGATGTTTCATAGGCTCTGAAAGTGATTTGGGGAGCTGTGACGCAGCAGGCCCAAACTCTGTAGCAGAGCTGGGTTCAAAAGGGCGAGTGGAAGGGACAGAGGGGCAGGAGCTGAATGGCAGTGGGAGCAGGGCCACATGGGGACAGGGGGAGGTGAGTGGCTGAGTGAGAGTGCAGAGACACATGGGGATGGGGAAGAGAGTGCAGGTAAACATGGAGATGAGGGAGAAGGGGTGACTGAGTGGGGGTGCAGGGACACATAGGGTTGGGGCAGATGAGCCGGACAGAATGGGAGATGCTAGAGTCAGCCAGGATCTGCATGGGGGAGGCTCCCCAACTCCCTAAAAGTCCTCCCCCCCCCTAAAAAAACCTGTTCCATACCTCCCACCCACACCCAACAACCCTCCAGATTCACTCCCAGGCTTCCCTCTCCCTGAGCTCCTTCATTACCCCTGACTCCCCCAAGCCTTTGCACTGCTTCTGAGGGGTGCAGGAAATACAGTTCTCTATTGTAGTTTAAATGAATTATTACTCCACGTTCTGTATTAATATGCCTGGTAAGGTATCTATTTGTCAAAAGACATGTCCTGAATCTTTTTTGTTGTCTCTATTGTTACAGACATACTGTACTTGCTCACAGGTATTTTGAAATAAATTACCAAAATAATTGAAACTGGTGTGATTATATTTTGTTATTTTGACAAAATATGCAGAATTTTTACTTTTTGGCACAGAATTCCCCCCAGAGGAAAGGTTATAAGGAAACATGCATTTGTCTGAAAATGTTCACCCGGCTCTAATTGAGTCGCATAACTAGCTTTCCCCACTCCTTGTCATCTGCCCCCCAGTTATCTAGCTTCCCACATGGGTAAACACGGAATAACACAAGCTGCCTCTCCTAGGAAAATGAAAACTAGAACCAGCAGAGCATAGCAGGTGAGAGCAGCAAGAACTGAACTGGGGGTGGATGTGAGCATGCGCTTTATCTCCATTTCACATGAGTTGCCATCTTGTGCTTCAGAGCGACAGCTTTCACTCAAAAAGAAAAAGCAAGTCTGTGTCCTTTACAGTTGTAAAGAAACCCCTCAGTGGTGCCTGGATGGTGCCAGACGGACACAGTGATATTTGCCTGGTGCTGTAGAGAGCCTGAAACCAGAGCTGTGCGAGGCGTGAACTGCCATGTTCCTCTCAATGGCATGTTAGCGTGGAGGATTACAGGTTACCTATTCCGAGGTTGTTAGCTGTTTCACTGCTGATCAGAGAAAGGAGACAGAGGAACTGCACAATCTCCTTTGAGTGACAGCTCAGTTTGGCAGTGGGAAAGGGGGCGCTTAGCATTTATTCTTCTTCCGGTGGAGAAAGAACCATGCTCAAGGAGCCCAGCTGAGCCTCACTGCAGGGGAGCCTGTCCATCCCCACAAAGGCCAGCAGAGTCCATGGGTGTAGCTGGACCCCACTCATCAGAAGCCTGGCTTGAGAAGCGCTGCGGAGGCCAGCAGAGTGTGCATAGTCACACGCTGAACAATCAGACTCAGTCAAGCGTGAGGCATTACATGTGATAGTCACATATGCACCCCCACCCTCCGTTGGCATTCCCGCAGCCCAGGTTGCATGGGCTGGGCTGCAGGAATGACCTGCAATTGCAGCTCAGTGACCTCTCTCTTACTGCACCCCCTGCCGGATCTGAACAGGGAAGGAGCAGCCAAGAAGAGGCAGGAAGAGAAGGTGGGGGACCCAATGCTGGCCCCAGCTCCTCTCCCCAGCTGCCAGCCAGCCCCTCCTCACCAACCAACTCCACAGCCTACCATCCCTCCCAGCTGCCCCCAACACTCAGACACAAACTCTCAGCTCTCAGAAAGCCCCCATCTTCTTCAGATGTCTCCCAAAGCCACCTCCACAGCTATCTCCTCCACACATCAAGCTGTCTCTAGCTTCTTCCCCAAGCTATCCAGCTCCTCCTGCCTCTGGCATGCCACAAACCCAGTCCTGCCAGCTCTTCTCAGCTAGATCCCCTGCTGCTTTCCTTCCACACCACCCAGCAATCTCTACCACAAGCTTTCCCTACAAATCCAGTTCCTCCAGCCAGCCAGTCCTCTGACAGCCACTGTCATCCTCCACCCCAATACACTCCAAATTCAGCTCCCAAGATTCTCACCACTCAGATACACTCCAAACACTTCAGCACCCATTCAGCTGCCACGTCACCCAAGTTTTGTGCAGCTCTGTGCCCTATTCCCTGCTATTGCTCAGAATGGGATATATTGACCTTATGCCAAAGCTAATGGTCATGCCCAAATTATATGAAAATCATGTAGTGAGCTAAGTGATATGTGTGCAAATTTGCACAACATCTCTGTGGCAGGGCACTGCTAGGAAAGCCCTTAATCACTTCTTGCCACCCCAGCCCTAATCGAGGGAATGGATTGGGGCTGGGTAAATAGCCAGTGCTTGGAACTGCTTACATCTGCCAGCCTCATTAGCAAGAGCTAAAAGGCTTGGGTGGGGAAGACCAGGATGGAAAAGTCAGGCTCAGAGGGAGCAAAGAGCCCACTAGTCTGTTGTTGGGCAGGACAGTGTGAGGCCAAGCCATGTAAACAGCAGGAAACTGGTGGTGGGATTTGGGAATGGACACCAAATAAAGAGCACGGGTGTTGCACCAGCTTGGAGCATCCCTGAGTCTTTAGGGAATGGGGCCAAGGAGCTGAATCTGGAGGGATTCAGTGTGTACCCTGTTATACGTGGGGGCTTGTCTGGGATTTGAAGCCAGTGCCAGGGAATGGCAACCGAGCATGGAGGGAACCATGCAGTGGCTTGTGAAATAGCAAGAGGAGAAGCTGCAGAAAATCCTGCAAGCCTTTCAGCAGTCCCACCAGGGCGAGAGACAGGCCTTACTCACTTGACAGGCCAAGCAATGAAAGACCCTCTAGGACTTCATCAGGGAGCCGGCCAGTGTACAGCAACAGCTCCTGCACTGGTTGGTGAGTGCCCTGGGAGGTGATGGCAGGTGGGGCTCTGTAAGATGGGCCCCACCGAAGACCACGACGTCTTCCTGTGGACTTTTGAATGGGTAGCCACTGGTGCTGGATGGCACAAGGTGAGCTGGGCCCTAAGACTAGCTCTATATCTGGCTGGAGAGGCGCAGGCTGCCTACATGGCCCTAACTAATGAACAAGCCAAAGATTATGAGGCGGTGAAGGTGGAAGTCCTGGACTGGATGGGACTGTCTGATCAAAAGTATTGGCAGAAGTTTCGGGCAGCGTGATGGACAGGAGGTTTGCAGCCCCATACTTTTGCCCAGAAGCTCATGGATTGGGCCACGTGGTGGTTAAGGCCGGACACCCAGATGGTGGGAGAGATAATGGACCAGGTGATCCTAGAACAATTTGTGCGGAGCCTCCTGGAAAACATGCGAGTCTGAGTCTAGCGGCACCAGCCAAATATGGTAGAGGCCGCTGTCAAACTGATGGAGGCATATGCAGAGGCGCCTTTCCTCAAAAAGAGAGGTGGATGGGCTGGGACCTGGACTGGGGGAAGAAACCCCAAGAACTTCTCCTCAGGAGAGACCCTGGGAAAAAGAGAGGAGATTAAGGGGGCCCCTAGTCACCATGCCCAGGGCATTTGGTCTGCTGGCGATGTGGGTGGCAGGGACATGAGTGCCGGGACTGCCCGGAAATGGAATGTGGGCTAGCCGAGTTTTGCAGTTGGATGAATGGTGGTGGGAAGAAGTGGGGGAAA
The DNA here is from genome assembly GCF_003597395.2 of Chelonoidis abingdonii. Classification (NCBI taxonomy): domain Eukaryota; kingdom Metazoa; phylum Chordata; order Testudines; family Testudinidae; genus Chelonoidis; species Chelonoidis abingdonii. The sequence goes on along the minus strand of NC_133790.1, from coordinate 31,137,630 downwards.
GGACTGGGCACCATCCCCATGCGGGTGGGGAGGAAGCCCCGGAGGGGCTTAGTAGACATGGCCTCAGCCCGCACCCTCATTCAAAGAGGGCTGGGGAAGCCACAGTGGTTTATTCCAGGGGTCCGAATGATGCTTGAGTGCATCCATGGCGATTGGAGGCCGTGGCCCAGATGTCCCAGGAGGTAGGGGCTGGTTTGCCTAGCAATGGGTAGAGGTGGTAGAGCAGTTGCTGTACCCCATGGTCCTGAGGACAGATTGGGGCCCAGTTGCAAAAGGGAATGGAGGCTATGGGAGGGGACCCTCTGGGAGAAAGAGAGGGGAGACCCCATTGAAGGAAGGGGAAACCCCTACATCCAGACCCACCTGGCTTCCATGACAGACAAGAGGGAGCAGCCGATAGAGCGACTGAAAGGCAGGACCAGTGGGTAGCCGTAGATCTGTGGAGCAGTCCACCCCCCTCCCAATGTGCCTTTTGTGGCTGGGGGACGGACAAACCTCTTGAGGAAGATCCCGGGGACCTCCCAGATGTGGGTGATGGGCCCCCCTGAAGCAACCTCCGGGGCAGAGGGAGGAGGGGCTGAACCAGCCCCCACTCTGGCAGTCACTTAAGAGGGGAGATGTGAGAGGGAAAGGTCAGGCTCAGAGGGAGAAAATTGCCCACCAGTCTGTTGCTGGTCAGGCCTGTGTGAGGCCAAGCCATGTAAATAGCGGGAAACTGGTGGTGGGAACAGATACCAAATAAAGAACACGGGTGTTGCACCAGGTTGCAGTGTCCCTGAGTCTTTAAGGAACAGTGCCAAGGGGCCGAATCCAATGGGGCACGGCACGCACCCCATTACAATGTAACGAGTACAGCCATAGGAATATACTACTGACCACCTGGCCGGGCTGGTGATGGTGACTGTGAAATGTCAGGCAGGTTAGAGAGGGTATGAAAGTAGTTGAAATCCCCCATTATTATTGTGTTTTCTATCCCCATATTAATTGGGCTCCTGTCACCTCAGGATGGGATGCAGAGACATCATCAATAACTGCTTCTTGGAGCATAGTCCTGGAACCCACAGGAGGAGAGGCAATTCGTGATTTAGTCCTAAGTGGAGCACAGGATCTGGTTCAAGAGATGAATGTAGCTGAACTCCTTGGTAATAGTGACCATAATGTAATTAAATTTAACATCCCTGTGAGCAGGAAATACTAACAAAGCCCACCACAGTAGCATTTCAGTTCAGAAAGGGGAATTGCACAAAAATGAGGAAGCAAGTAAAACGGAAATTAAAAGGAAGAGTCACAAGAGTGAAATGCCTACAAGCTGCATGGGAAAAAATCTGAAACTCCACAATAAAGACTCAAATTAAATGTATTTCCTAAATTAAAAAGAATAGTAAAGAGGACCAAAAATGCCACGGTGGCTAAACAACAGAGTAAAAGAAGCAGCGAGAGGCAAAAAGGCGTCCTTTGAAAACTGGAAGTCAAATGCTACTGAGGAACATAGAAAGGAGCATAAACTCAGGCAAATCACGTTTAAATGTATAATTAGTCAGGCTAAAAAAAAAGAGTTTCAGTCTTTGCTAGTTGCTCTTCAAACTAACAGCAAAATTCATTTTAAGTACATCAGAAAGAGGAAGCCTGTGAAACAATCAGTTGGGCCACTCATGGAAGCCAAGGTCATTGTGGAGAAGCTCAATTAATTCTTTGCGTTCCTCTTCAATGCAGAGGATGTGAAGGAGATTCCCAAATCTGAGCCATTCGCTTTAGGTGACAAATCTGAGGGACTGTCCCAGTCTGAGGTGTCATTAGAGGAGGGTTTGGAACACATTGATAAATTACACAGTAATAAGTCATCAGGACCAGACGGTATCACCCAAGAGTTCTGAAGGAACTCAACCGTGAAATTGCAGAACTACCGTTCTAACTGTGCTGTGTAACCTGGCATTTAAATCAGCTTCTGTACTAGATGACTGGAGGATAGCTAATGTGACACCACTTTTTTAAAAAGGCTCCAGAGGTGAACATGGCAATCACAGGCCAGTAAGCGTAATTTGAGTACTGGCAAATTGGTTGAAACTAAGAACAAAATTGTCAGACGCATAGATGAACCCATTTGTTGGGGGAGAGTCAACACGGCATTTGTAAAGGGAAATCGTGCACCACTCATCTATTAGAATTCTTTCAGGGGATCAACAAGCATGTTGTCAAGGGTGATCCAGTGTACTAGGACTGTCAGAAAGCCTTTGGCAAAGTCCCTTCCCGAAAGCTTGGTCTATACTACAGAATTAGGTTGACATAACGCTGCTTCCATCAACCTAACTATGCCACCGTCTACACTTCAGCATTGCTCCCGGTGATGTAAGTCACCCACTATGCTAACCTAATAACACCAGCTCTGCAGGAGGCATAGCGCTTAGGTCAGTGTATCTGGGCGGCTCAGTGTACGTGTAGAGTCAGGATTACTTACATCGCCAGTTATCTGTCAGCCTCACGCAGGGCTCCCTGCTGGCACCTCCAAGTGCCCCATACCTGTCCTGGTGACGATGCTCACTGCCAACAGTGGAGTGTGGACATGAGCTGAAGTGGCTGTATATTGATTAGATCAACTTAATTTTGTAGTGTAGACAATGCCAAAGGCTCTTAAGCAAAGTAAGCAGCCATGGGATAAGAAGAAAGGTCCTCTGGATCAGTAACTGATTGAAAGACAGGAAACAAAGGATAGGAATGAACGGTCAGTTTTCAGAATAGAGATAGTTAAATCGTGGGGTACCCCAAGGACCTGTACAGGGACCAGTGCTGTTCAACATACTGATAAATGAGCTGGAAAAGGGGTGAATAGTGAGGTGGACCACTGTAGATGATATGAAACTATTCAAGATAGTTTTAGTCCAAAGCTGATTGGAAAGAGTTACAAGCTTTGGGTGTCCCTAAGATGCTGGGACTGGCTGACGAGATGGATCACTCGCTAATTGCCCTGTTCTGTTCATTCCCTCTGAAGCATCTGCCACCGGCTGCTGTCAGAAGACAAGAAACCGGGCTACTGGACCACTGGGCTGACCTTGTGTGGCCTTTCCTATGTTCTTACATGCAGCTGCACAAAACTTGGCAGCTATGACCATCCCCACAGCCCACTGACTCCTTTTGGCAGCTCAGCGGGGTGGGGCATGGCTTGCAGGCAGAGCTTTCAGATGGCGCCAGCAACGACCATGCTGAATTGCTGGGCCTCATTCCCCTTGTGTCCCATTTGAACCCATGCAAACAGCTTGTCGCACGTCCGCACATGCCTGGGAGCTGCCAGTGCTGAGCCCTTTAAAGAAGCTGCCCCTGCTGATGAAATTCAGAGGTGCTGAGCACCCACATCTCCCATTGATTTCAATGAGGTGACTAAGCACCTCTGCGTCTCGGACCCCTAGTATTATGCATCATGGGCCTACAACATCCAAGTCCGTTGGGCCCCATGGTTGTGTTTTGTGTCACAAAATCCAATGGCAACAGAAATATTTTATTCAATTAAAAATAAATGAAGAAAATGGCACATGGCAAGCCCAGCTCAGAGCCAAGGTCCTGCTTGCCCCGGATCCTGCCTGACAAGAGCTAGGACCCAGTGTTGCTTTAGAGGAGGGTGTAAGAACCTGGGGATAGCAGAGTGGGGCAATCTGCCCCCACTCTGCTCTGTGGCAGTGAGGCATTGAGCTCTGAAGCATGAGTTTTGCTATCTCTTCCACAACATTGTGGGTTAGATCCTTCCCTGCAGTGTCTGCAGCCCAAACGCAGCGGGCAGCTCAGTGCCACCTGGAAGCAAAAGTGACTTGAAAGAGAACTTTTCCGTGTCAGATGCAAACGGGGAACAAGCAGCAGAGACCAGAGCAGGCGGGTTCCTTTACAAATCCTTCCAGCTCTCAGCCGCCTGGGGAGGGAGATTTGCCATGGGAAATGCTCTGATTGTTTAACCAGCCGGCCTAGAGCACATCTCCAGAGTCCCAGGCCAGAGGGGCTCATTGTGATCATCCAGCCTGACCTCCTGTTCAGCCCAGGCCAGAGCCTGCCCCCCAGTAACTCCGAGAGCACATCTAGCTGAGATGCTCCTTTTCATCTTCAGGGTTCAACTTTCTTGACGCTCCCTGGCTGGCCCAAGCACTGTGCAGGGATGAAAGTGCCTAGCAGAGGAGCATGGCAAAATGGCTGTGTGGTGTCCTTCTCTCCCCTCTTGGCCAGGGTGAGGCCACGCCACCTCCTCCCCTGCCCCGGAGCCGCAGGGAAAGCTGGCCTGCTGGAAGGCGATGAGCCGCATCCCCAACCAAGTTTTCAGAGCAGCCTGGAGAGGTAGGAAGGGCTTTGCTTTGCTGCACCAGTGCTAACCTCGGTACAGAGCGAAGAGCAGCACGCGGAAATGTGGGCATCCCTCCCCCCAGGCCCAAATACAGGTTTTCTCTTTATGTCCCCCCTGGGTGCATGGGCCCTCAGGGACACCGTCCTGCAGGCCGAGAACCCACGGACCCAGACTTGAGTGCCTCCCATATGCCCCTTGCAGCAACAGCCAGGGCTGGGGAACCGAGGCCAGGAGTTACTGTTTGGGGAAGGTTTCAGGGGTAGCCGTGTTAGTTAGAATCAGCAAAAACAAGGAGGAGTTCTTGTGGCACCTTAGAGACTAACAGATTTATTTGGGCATCAGCTTTCGTGGGTAAAAAACCCACTTCATCAGATGCATGGAGTGGAAAATACAAGAGCAGGTATAAATACATGAAAAGATGGGAGTTGCCTTGCCAAGCGTGAGGTCAGTCTAACAAGACAATTCAATTAACAGCAGGATACCAAGGGAGAAAAAATAACTTTTGAAGTGGTAAGAGAGTGGCCCATTTCAGACAGTTGACAAGAAGGTGTGAGTAACAGTAGGGGGAAATTAAGTTTAGGTTTTGTAATGACCCAGCCACTCCCAGTCTTTATTCAGGCCTAATGTGATGGTGTCCAGTTTGCAAGTTAATTCCAGTTCAGCAGTTTCATTTTGGAATCTGTTTTTGAAGTTTGTTGTTGAAGAATTGCCACTTTTAGGTCTGTTATTGATTGATCTCCCTGGTCACAGGGCACAGACCAGCTCATGAGCGGCAGGGTTTGCAACACAAGGCTTCAGAAACAGCTGCCACCTGCTGTCTTGTGTTTGAGGCCAGCTGTGCAGTTCTCCGGCCCCCTGGGGCAGTGTGCACAGCAGGAGGCCAAGCCGGCTGTGGGTTGGCTGTCTCGGGATCCCTGTTATGTAGCACGAGTGGCTCTTGTCTGTGCTTTTGTCTCGCACAGCTCCAAGCACCTTGCAGGCTGGTAAGTGCTGTGAGCAATCACAGTTCACACCTCGCTGCAGGGCCCCACAGGAAACCAGTAGCCCTGATCCTGCACCTCAGGTCTGTACACAGTCACACAGCTGCACGACTGCACGGCACTCTCATCTGCCTGCAGCTCCCGTGGGTGCTGGGTATGCGGATCAAAGGGGCAGGGCACCCTGCTCCCCTCCTGTAGCAGCACTGGGTGCCAGGGTGCAGCCTGCCAGGCACAGGGCTCCGAGAGGGCAGCTCATGTATTGGGGCTTGGGGGACACACTGGGATGCCCTGGTCAGAGCTCTCTGCTTCCCCATAAAACAGATCCCAGTGGGCTGCTCTCACCTGGGGACCCCCTCATTGCCCTCATACGGTTTGCTTGTGTATTTGGGAGACTCAGTCCCCCCTTCTCCCCACAGACAGTCCCCGAGTGCTGCGAACTTCCCAGGCCCTGGTTGCTTCTGCCTGCCTTGCTGAGTCCCTTGAAATCCAGGATCCCCTTTCAAGGTGATGTTGCCCAGGAGGCGCCTAACATGGATGTGGGGACTGGAGGGCCCCCCACTTGCTTCCGTTACCCTAATGCTGCTTCTTGGTGTCATTTGGCTGCTGGGGGGTTGCGAGAATCTGTCCTTAGCGCCGGCACTGCTGTTCAGACACTTCCAAGGTGGGTACCTGTCCTGCCCCTGCCGCCGCCCCCTCCTCTCGCCCACCCCTCAGGACGCAGCCTTGCTGCAGGGCTCTCGCTCCTGATGCCTGGAGGTTAACAGGCCACTGGTGGGAGACTGGAGCCTCCCGCTGGGAGAAGAGGTTCCCTGGCTATTTCTAGCGTGCTGGCTGCGTGGAGCTGGGAGTGACATGGGCAGCTCCAGTGTAGGCATGTCTTCCGAGGGGCTCGGTGGGCAGGCAGAGCTGTCAGTGTGCTGTGACATGACGCCAATGGCAGGGCAGCAGCTGTAGCGTAGGACCGGACCGGACCAGACCTGGGCAGGCCCAGGCCTGTGCTGAGTCTTTCCCCAGCCCTGGGCTCCCTGAGAAGGATGGTGAATACAGGGAGTCCCATGTTAACAGGTCATCCCTTGCTCTTCTCCCCAGTGTATCGCCTGGCAACCTACTGCCTGTGCCACACGGACCCCTCCCTCCTGCTCCTCAACTTGCTGCTCTTTCCTCTGCTGGGCTGGCGTCAGGAGCGCCAGCAGGGGACCCTGCGCTACCTCCACGCCTCCCTGCTCAGCGCGGTGATCTCGGCTCTGCTCTACCTCGTCCTGGTTGGGCTCTGGGCGCCTGCCCCTGATGCTGCCAGCGGCTACACTCCGGTCCACCTGGCCATGCTGGGGCGCCATCTGGTACTGAGGAGCAGGGCTGGGGCCTCGGGGCAGGTTTGTGCTGGGGCCTTGCCCTGGCTGCTCCTCGCGTTCAGCCAGCTTCTCTCCCCCAGGTGCCCCTTCCTCCTCCACCTGAGTGGTGCGCTCACAGGGCTGGCCTGTATCCTCTGTGTGATGGGCAGGGTGTTCCTAGGGCCTCGCCAGCCTGGCATGGTATCGACTGGGCTCTGAAGAGGGGCACTGGTGTCCCCACAGATGCTGCAAGCCGGTGTGATCAGTTGGCCTGTGGAATGGGTCCCCAGGGAAGGGGAGGGTGCCCCTGGATAGAGCTCCAGTGAACAATCCTGCCCTGGGACTCCACAGGGTTTTGACATCCCTAGATATTAGGGGCCTTAGTCCCTGGAAGTGCAACAGCCCTTAAAGCCCATGCTCTCCTGACTATAGTTCAACCCCAGCCATCGTCACATCGGTGTGTCATGTCCCTCCCAGGCCCGCTCTCAGCACCCCAAGTGAGTCCACTTCTGCTCTAGCTGGTAGGAGAAGGGATCCTAACTAAGGGCCTCTGCTTCCTCCACCAGCAGCCTCACCCCACTTCTCAGGGGCGCCAGGGCCTGCTTGCTAGGCAGCTTCCTATCAATCTGTGTCCCAGCCTCATCGGCAGCCACCCCCCTGCCTGGGCTACAGCCTCCTAGCCCCACCGTTGCAGGTCACCTAATTAGCCACAGCTGGGGAGGTAGCGACTGTCCCTAGTGACAGTGGCCGAGGGGGGTTTATATGCCCCATCACAGGGCCAATGGAGCCAGTGGGTGCAGCCTGTAGCAGCTGTGCCAAAGTCAACGGGGACAAGGCAAGTATCACACACAGAGCTGGCATCCAGGAGGTTTGCAAAGCACGTGTATTTTAGGTGCCATGATGGCAGCAGGGACAGCAAGTAGCAGAGCAGTGTCCACTAAAGCAGCCCCCCCGCCCCCCAAGCCTGGCTGCAGGCTCAGAAGAGTGACACTGGTTGCATTCAGAAGGAGTCTTCACAAACAGAAAGGCAAGAAACGGGGGGATATTCCACCCAGCCCCCCCCAAATGTGACTCCACGGAAGTCAGTGGTTGGGGAGTGTCTGCCTGGGGTCACAATTCAGCCATTAATTCTTTTAAATGAAAGCTAAGATTGTGGAGAAAACAGTCCATTCCACAGGAAAATAGCTAACATCCCAGATTGCCTGCTCTGGAGATGGGATATGGAACCTAGTTTGAATGCTGCCCCGGCTGGGAGGGAGTGAAAGCTTTTCAGTGGCCCATGTGAAAGACGTTTGATGGGTCTCAGTCCAGCTCTTAGGGGATAGGTGTCCCCCACATTACAGAAACCACCATGCCAGCAACCACTAATTGACCTCTTGTCTGGGCTGTAGAGGCTGGATTCTTCCTTCCCATCTCTCAGGTCAGGGCAGAGGCACATTGCTGGGTAGGAAGCTGGCACTGCTGGTATCTTTTTATTAGCTTAGGGGTTTGGTCTCCAAGGTTGGTGTTCCACCAGCACTAATCACGCCGTAATATCTCACAGCCCCCAGAAGCTTGGTGATCTGGGAGCCTGTGTGCTATCCCATGCCTCTTTAGCACTGAGTTTCTGGCATCCATTGCATGGCCTCAGACACTCTCCTTCCTGCGAGCTTTCTCCAGGTGCCCGTCTCTGGCTCATGCTTGCAGACCTTGGCACAATCTGATGTACACACTGATTGTAAACTAACCATCCCTGGGTTTGTGGTTACTTCAGGGGATTTTGCCCAGCTGAGGGCAGCATTATTAGGCACCTGAGCTCTGCCTCTGTTGTGGTTAAAACAAGAGCCAGTCACAGCTGCCATCATCTTTATGGAGACTACAGATCCCAACATGCCTTGCAGACCCTTGGTTATTTGGCTCCTAGCTAGCCAGGCTGGGACCCAGGAAGCGTCTCCAGCTGGGACCAGCAGCAGATGTTTTCCTTGACCAGAGGAACTGGTGGCAGATTGGTTCAGGGTCTTGTCGTGGCTGGAGCTATCGGAGAGGCGCCTGGAAGTGCTACATGATGGGGCTGTTTGCAGGACACTGGCGAGAAGCGGCTCTGTCCGCTTTATCCTGTGCCCAAGAGCGGGGATCCTTCCCACTAGCCATGCGGCCAGCACCAGGGGCAGGTACATGAGGCGAGAGACACCATCAGCTCATGGCCCCTGGCTCTCCCCATGTGCCCCCAGGCGGGCCTGGTGACCCACTGGTTACCGCCATTCATCTCCCTCCCTGACTGCCTGGCAGAGACCTGGCTGGAGAGGCAAAGGAGGGAGGCCGTGGTGTGGGTCACCCACTAGCGACCCCTCTGGTCTAGTGCTGCATAGCAAGGAGTCCTAGGGATGGGATGTGGGGTGGGGGCTGACCCAGAACCTCCTCCTCCAGACACAGGGAGTCTCCTGAATCACTGCTTTAGGGTCTGGCATTGCCAGCATGAGAAACACGTCCCGGCTAGAGTCATGGGGCACTCCCCCTCCCAGTGAAGGAAGGGCACTCCCCCCACCCCCATTTAATTGGGGACCACCCTGACTGCCCTCTGTGATGGGCTGGGAGGCTGCTCCCTCCCGCTGTTTGTTTGGACCCGCCTCTAATTCCTTCCTTGATTCCCAGGTCTCCAGGACTCTCTGCCCCTCCAGCCCAGCAGTGCTTCTCGGGGGGCCTTTCAGACCAGTCCTTGGCCGTGGCACCTGCCTCTTCTTGGGCTGCCGAAAGACCAGGGTGCTGGCAGAGCTCTGGGATGCCATATCTGTCCATCCCTCTGACTCACTTCCCAGATCTCCATGGGAGCCCTCCCCCCTGGGACAGCCCCAGCCTGCACTCTGGGGGATCACTCTTGGGCCTGGGAGAGGTCCTGCTGGATGAGCAGCTGCTGCTGGCCGGGATCCAGGCCTCCCTGAGGGATGCCAGCCTGGAGGCTGCCGTGGGCGGAGTGCAGCTTTCCAAATCCTCTGTCTCCTCTCTGCGGTAAGGGGCATGGCAGGGTGGGAGCAAGGGGATGGAGGGGGAGGCACCCCTTGGTGACCAGAGTGGACCAGAGGCCACCTGACTTCTAACCCAGAACCAGATTGGGGGGCTCTTTGGGCAGCACCCACCGAGCCTGAGAGCATAGTGTGGGCTGCCCTCTGGCTCCCTTCCATCTCTGCTGGGCTGCAGGTCTTGGTACAGCTTGTTCATGCTCCATGGCTCCTGCCGCCAAGGTCCTGTCATGCCGACCTGGACAGATTGAGCTAGCTCAGCCCTGCAGAGCGTTGCACACTAGGAACTGTGGAGTCTACGAGCCACCTGATGGGCAGGGAGGCTGCTGTCTGCGCCATTGCATGTGCGTTTGCTGGGGATGGACCCTGCGGGAGTGTGGGGATCCCACCAGCAACCATACAGCCATCCCTATCAAACAGGCCTGAGTTCTCCCCACCTGCCCCTGCTTTCCCTGCCCAGCCCTGCGTCTCCACCCACAGTCCAAAGGTTTCTTCAAAAAAGAACTAGATAAGTTCATGGAGGATCAGTCCAGCAATGGCGATTGGGCAGGGATGGTGTCCCTAGCCTCTGGTTGCCAGAATCTGGGAATGGGTGACAGAATCACTTGATGATTCCCTGTTCTGTTCATTTCCTGTGGGGCACCTGGCATTGGCCACTGTTGGAAGACAGGATACTGGGCTTGATGGACCTTTGTTTTGACCCAGTCTGGCCGTTCTTATGGCCTCTCTCCCTCTCGCTCCCCAGGCTGCAGCAGCTGGAGAGGATGGGCTTCCCTACGGAGCAGGCGGTGGTGGCACTGGCAGCCACTGGCCGAGTGGAGAGGGCCGTCTCACTGCTTATTGGAGGCCAGGTCGGGGATGAAGCCATGGTGATGCTAGAGAGCAGGCCAGCCTGCCATGAGCATCTGCTTCCCACAGAGCAAGCCGCACCGTGCTTTCCCACCACAGAATAAAGGGCCCCAGTAATTAACGGTGGAAATACGGCCCCAAGCTGAACCATTGGGTTTGAGATCACCAGGCCCTGAGGGAAGGAAGAGAGCAAAGCCCATTACTGGAAGCACCATGAGCTTGGGGGCCTGCACCCTCTATCCCAAGATGGGGGAGTCCTGTAGGGCTCAGCTCCAGGCCTGGGCTCATGGGGAATGGTTAGACTCATAGACTTAAGGTCAGAAGGGACCATTATGATCATCTAGTCTGACCTCCTGCACAATGCAGGCCATACAACCTCACCATCCACTTCTATAACAAACTCCTAACCTATGTCTGAGTTACTGGAGCCCTCAAATTGTGCTTTGAAGACCTCAAGCTGCAAGTGACCCGTGCCCCATGCTGCAGAGGAAGGTGAAAAACCTCTAGGGCCTCTGCCAATCTGGCCTGGAGGAAAATGCCTTCCCGACCCCAAATATGGCGATCAGTTAAACCCTGAGCATGTGGGCAAGACTCACCAGCCAGCACCTGGGGATGGGGAAGCAGGAGCAGGTGAGGCAGGTGCTGAGCTGGGTGCTGCAGGGAGGAAGAACAGTTGCATGACTGATGCATGGCTCGGGCTGTGCAGAGGAGTCACTTGCAGCATGGTGCCTCCTACCTTCTCCATCCCTCCCCTCGTGCCAGCCCCCACGGGCTCCAGCCTCTTGTTTTCTGCCTGACCCATCCCTTCCTTGGTAAGGCCATGCTAAATTTTAACTTGAGTTAGCAGCCAGGTTAGTACTGGCCATATGGGGCCTCCCAAATATTTGTTCCAGGGCACAAGCCTCTATGATTGAGGCTGGGATTCAGGCTGTCCTGGAACTGACATTTAGGGAGCATCCATGCTAGCATGGGCAAATATATTTGCTAATTGGTGACTGAGTGACTGGTGTTAGAAAGCACCAGTGTAGACAGAACCTGTCACTAGCTGGGGCGGGGGATGAGGCCAGCACTGGGGGCAGCACAGACGAATACAGCCTGGGGAACTCCAGGTTTAATGCTGCTGCTGGGTGCAGGGGATGCTAGAAAACAGGCCAGATCCATGCTTGTGTCCACTGGAGTCTAAACTCTGCCACACATCGTGTCATCCCAGGCAGTCCCGTGGCATCGGGGTGTAGGGTTATGTCACCAGCAGTCTGGGAATCCTACACAGTCTGTAACCGTGACATCTCCCTAAAGGCCAACTGCCCTGGAAAGCAGAGGGGAGAGCTAGCTAGCCTGCCAGCTCCCATCCCATTGTCTGAAGGTGGTACCTGCTTTCTCTGCCTGCCCTCTGGCTGGCTTTACCAAGGGTTGGCTCCTGGACCCACCAGCTCCCATGCTACATGGGATCCACCTGGAGACTGCCAGCATCATGGCCCTGCAGCTACTTTCCAGCCTTGCTCTGGTTTGCCACAGGCTCTGAGCCAGGGGCTGTGAGAGCCAGCGAGCCCTGCCACCGTTGCTAGGAGCCCCTGCAGAAGTGCCTGCTGCCTGGCCACCCGGATGTGCCTGCCTGGGGAGCTGACCTGTGGACCCGTGGAAGTGACCTGTCGCTGTTCTTTGCAGGAGAAATAAAGTTTCACCAAACCCTGGGGAGGCTGCTGTCTGCTCTCATTGCCCATGGCCAGGCTTAGCCAGTCATTTGTTTCCCTCAGGTCCTTCCCCTTGGTGCAGTCTCTGGGTGAGAGCAGAGCTGCAGGGCACTGGGAGCACCGGGCCCCTAGCTAGCATCTTTCCTGGCTGGAGCTGATGCCCGTCAGCGGTGCTAGTCCCTCAGCCTCGCTGCTCTCCCCGCAGCTCTGTAAGCACAGCCAGACTGCCATGGCACTGGAGCTTAGGGACACGTTTTAATGACCTTTAGACCATTTGTCCCCCGCTTGGCCGGGATCATGAGCATACACAATACAAAGGCAGGTTCCCTCCCCAGCCGTTTGTGCAGTTGGTGGCAGGATTGCACTGGTTGCTGGTTTCAGACGGGCCTCTGCCCTAATGACCCCAGACTTCCCTGCTCCTGGCCTTTTCCCCTATTTTACAGCAGCTCTCCCAGTTGTTACTGGGTCTCAGGGCCCACAGGGAAGGATGGTGGGAGGTGGGGCAAGGCCGTGCTGCTGCTGCTGCTAGGTAGGTTTTGGTTATGTCTCCCCTGGAGCCCTCCCCAGCCGTTGTTAGCTGAGGGGATGCTGATCAAGGAGATGGAGCAGGGAGCTGAGGCCTGGCCCCTGTCTGCGTTCAGCCATGCCCATGGTGACTGCCCTTGGTGACATTTTGGCCTCCAGGTGGAAAATCCCTCTTCCCTGGGGGAAGGTGCCCAGGGTGGGGCTGGGGATGCTGGAAGGGGATCTGCCTGAGGCTCAGCTGGAGCCTGCCCCGGAAGAACTGTTGCTCCAGGTAAAGCCTTTGGGGTGGAAGAAGCGGGCACATGGGAGCAAGACTGCCTGGGCGGCAGGGTGCCCCTGCAGCAGTGGGTTCTAGCATCATCCCCATCTGTGTGCAGACACCTTCCCAGCACAACAGCCGGTGTGGGGGCCTGGCTGTTGGGTCATGGGCTGCTCCCCACATGGGTTGGGGGAAGAATGGGCTGGATGGTGGAGCCTGAGAGAGGGCCCTGGGCCTGAGAGAGGTCTGGACAAACAGAGATGAGCAGGGTGCCCAAGAGCAGGCAGCCAGAGCCCAGCCCAGCAGGGTTCGAGCAGGTGTATGCTCCACCCAGGCTCAGCCTGGTTTTCAGTGTTCAGCTGGGGCCGCCCCACCTTAGTGCTAGTGTCCAGTGGTACGGGCAGAGCTGCTCAGGGGCTGCCGGGGCCCAAACCCATAATGAGGTAACGGACTGGTGGAAAGCCTAGTGCTGGGCAGTGCTATAGGTGCCAGCTGCCCCTGCTTGGGGGCTGGATTCACAGGTGAAAAGGCAAGAATTTGGCTCCATGGGGCTGAGCCAATCCCTGGGGACTAGGAAAGGCCAAGGTAGCATCCCCTGCACCCCCTTGGTGGGGGGGCCAAAGACTGAATTCCTGGCATGTGCCCAGGATAAACCCTCTGCAGTTTGGGGGCAGGAGGGGGAACGGAGCCCCCTGTGCCATCCCTGCCAGCCAGGGAGCTACAGGCCAAGGTCATCTAGAAGACATCCCACACAATAGCACCAAGAGATTACGAGTGCCCCCTGCAATACAATGAGGGGAGCACGGGGAGGCGGGGTGTCCTGGAGCCAGCAGGGGGTCAGTTAGTACACACATAGCTCTGGTTACAGGCCTCTTTAGAACGAGAGCACAAATAAATACGACATCACGCCGGCCAGCGCCACGGCCTGGGAAGGCTTGAGCCTTTCTTCATGCCACAGTCCAGAACGATGTGGGGGAAGGGCGGGGCATACCCAAGGGGGTCTTCATGCTTGGGGAGATGCCCCCCGCTTGGGGTGGGCTGCCCCTTCTTCACTTGCTCTCGTCCTCTGCCTTCTGGGCCAGCTGGTGTGGGCTGATTCTGTAGCCTGCCAGCCTGTCGCGCTTGCCCCGGTGGAAGCTGGGGGCGCTAGTGGGGAAAGGTTCGGCGCCTGAACCCGGCTCTGGCTCTAGCAGGGGGAGGGAAGAAAAGCAGAGTCAACTCCAAACGATTCTCCATCGAGACCCAACCAGGGAGCTTGGCTGATCGCAGGGCATTGGCTCTGTTGAACAGCGTCAGAGTCTGGCTACTCCTTAGCGTACCAGTGGCCTAGGCAGAGCACCCAGCAGCCATGTGTTTGCCCTGGTGCTGCAGGCCAAAGCTCTGGGCATTGGCTAGTCTCAGGGATTAGCCATGTTCTGTCGGCCTCCCTGCCTTTGTGGGCAGCGGCAGCGATAAAGCTGCCGAGTTCAGCCTCTAATCTCCCCAGAGCCCAGGGTTCGGTTGCGCCATCTCCAAGGACAGTCGCATTGTGTCCAGGCATGAGCCTGACACAGCAGATGTGGCTGTTTCAGAAGAGCTGCCAAGGAGAGACTGGTGCCCTTATCTGAATCCATATGTTGGATCCAGAAGGTTTTTTTCCCAGGGAAGGGGAAGCGGGGGGGGGCACAGTTCTGGTGCTCCTGAGGGTCCCTAAATTGGCTGGGGCCCCTGGGCATGGCCTGTGCATTATACTGCCACTGCCTGGCCCCCTTTGGAGCCTGCCCTCCCCGTGAAGGAGTATGTGATCAGCAATGCAGCCACATGAGGCAACAATGGGCTGCAAAGTGGGAGTGTCAGGTTCAGCTCGGGGCTCTGGCTTCCCCCTCCAGGTCTGGGAGAGGTTGGTTGTCACTTCACGTCCCTGCTCTCCAGCCAGGTGATGTATGCGGCATGTGGACAAAGGAGTCAAGGTCCAGCTCCTCCAAGGTCTGTAGGTGCCTAACTCCCATGGGGGCATCTAAAGACCTTTATGGCTCTGGGTCCAAGTGCTCCCTCCCCATTGCAGCTACTAGAGAGGGCGAGTGAACGGGGGAAGGCTCCAATGTAAGCAGTTGGCTGGGGATAGTGGGTGACCACAGAGCCCAGAATAATGCAGCATGTTAATACAGCACCTCTCGGGCTCAGCCAGGCTCCGGTGAAATGGCTCAGCGCTCCGGGGCTGCCCAGTTTGATGGCATTCAGTCTACAGCCTGTGCAGTGGCAGCTGAGAGGAGCGGTCAGGGGCTGTTAATGACAACGGGATGCGGGATTCTGCTCCCACTGAAGCCAGGTTTTAGACTCTGCAGGAAATGGCCAGAAGACCCTGCTGTGATGGACTCAGCACTTCCAGCCCATTTCATGGACCATCTGCACCTGCGATTTTCCAGTGTCCCTGGCCACAGGCAGGTAACAACATTGCGCAGGACCATGATCAAGGCAGCATCTAGCCCTGTACAGAGCCATCTGTTGTGACTTCTCTCCCACGGGGCAGAGCAAAGGAAACCCTCCTTCAAGCTAAACCAGGAATGGTCAGTGCGCCCGAGTGATACCCAGTGCAGACACCCAGGGCACTGTTGTGCCATAGCTCATGCTGCTAATTTCCAGTGGTGCCATGAGAGGACGAGCCCCACAGAGCTGCAGGACAGACCCATGCAGACTTGCCTTGCAGTCTGAGTTAGGGAAGTCCCACTTGCGGCTTCAAGTACTAGCACCTCTTCCCCCTCCCCAGCTGGCAGTTACGAGACAGGAAGGGTTGTATCAGCACCTAACTGGAATCCCAACCATCTGGCTCCAAACACACAGAGGAGTTGTCATCCACAGACTCGGCATGCAAAGGGGAGCCCATGGATACAATGGAGTCCCCGACAGAGGGCTGGCTCCGAGCGGCCCAGCCATTCAAGGAGTCCAGCGCACACGGTTCAGAAATCATGCTGAGGAAGAACAGAGTAGGAAAAGTTGAGCCTCTTGTTACCTGGCCAGATGATGGCTTCCAGCAAGGTGACCCTTCTAGCCAGGAGCTCCAGCTGGGCCTGCTGCTGTAGGAAGGATTGTAAGCTAATGGCCTAGTGGAGATCGAGAAGAGCACAGAGTGCGAATTCATTCACCCTCGACGGGGGAAGGGAGGGGGATCCGTCACTGAGGGCTGAGTCAGGGAACCAGGACAGCAGCTTGGAGGGCTGGGGGAAGAACTTCCTCTGTGAGGAGAAAGGAGCCTCAAGGGATCTTAGCCGGCCCCAGCCAGGCGATTGCTCCTGGGTTCCCTGCGGAGGATGGGTGCTTTGCGCAGGTTAAAGACTCTCCCCTCTCTCCCTGGTGTCAGGGCCAGCAGGCTGTTCTGAGGAGCAGGAGGCAGGCTCCAGGCTGTTGGATGCATACCACCAGGCTTCAGGGGAGAAGGCTGCAAGGCTCACCAGGAGCAAGCAGGGTCAGACCTCTATCTCCCATTGAAATCAGAGTCCAGGTGGAAATAAATGGAATCCTTTACTCCTAAACTTAGAGCCTTCCCCCGGAACTGGGGTTCCCTACCTCTCCTGGCTCTCTTTGCTCAGCCAGCACTCGCCTCCTCTTTCAAGCCCTCCCAGAATGTCTTGCTGGTGTGGGAGGCTCTCCCTCTGCATCTGTGGGTGGAACACCCCCAGGGACCCCTGCACTCCTTTCCTATAACTCCTCTCCTGCCTTCTCACCTCCCTCGGCCCTCATCATTACTCCAAGCACTGCAGGATGCAGTGGCTGGGAAAGGACCAGCATAAAATCAAGGGATTCTCAAGTGGCAGCTGCATACAACGCCCCTAGCCCTTTCACCATTAAAGGGCACCAACCTGGATGCCACTGGGACTGAGTGGCTGTTTTTAGTTCGTCCTTAAAAATATTTCAGTGTCATGTTAAAGGTGCTTCTCCTCTGCCCAGGAGAGCCTCTGCCAGGTGGTCAGGGGCAGGGGGCAGCTTTTCCCTGGGAACCTGAACAGCACCCAGCACAATGGGGCCCTAATACAAATATTATCTCACTAGAACAGAAAGGGAAAGCTGTTAATTAACAATCCCATCTGCCTGCTGCCACTCGGGGGTGTGCTCCAACTGCAGGCAGATCGCTGGGGAACATCCCAGCACTGAGTCCCTAGCTGGTCTGCGGCATGCACAGCAGGTCCATTCTCCGCATTGGAAGCTGCCCCCTTCCCCACTGAGTTCACATGAATCCAAGTGGCCCGTTCCCCACGGCGCTGGTTTAGCTGCACTCCCTGGCGATGTCAGGGCCTGGATGAGTGTGTTGGGGTTTGGGGGTATGCTGTTGTCCTGGTTCCCAGGACCCTCCCCCAGTGCGGAGCAGGGTGGGGAGGTCTGGGATTTTCCTCCTCCAGTGGCTCCATCACATCAGCAGGTGGGAGGCCATTGTGATGTCATCAAAGCATGGGTTTCCACAGTTGCCCTAAGCCCTGTTGAAGTGGGATGATGTCATCGCAGCCAACACCGCTGACCCACATGGCAGGCGGACTGAATCCCACCGGCTGCCATAAACAAACAGGAAAAGCTCCCAGGTCAGGGAGGTGTGGGGCCAGTGAACCCCAGCCCCAGTCCCCCCAACACAGCCTGACTCACTGGCTCTGCTCGCACCATGGGATGAGCAGGGCCGTGGGCTGGAAGCAGGGAGCACTGTTTGTTTGGTAGCAGCGGGTGTGGGCCTCCCGCGTCCTGCTCTGCCCCTCGCTGGGAGCCCAGCCCCACACCAGCAGCCTGGAATCCTGTCCTTCTGTCTGTCTCTACTCACCATAAAGCCCAATCATTGTTTCCAAGATTAAAACCCTCTCAGCTAAAATCTTCAAAGCCTCTCGGAGCTGGTGTAACCCCTCCCTCTGTGGACGAAAGAGACAGATCCAGCCGTGAAGGGAATGCCTGTGGGTACCCTCTGACCCCCGGGACCTCAGGCAAAGTAGTGGGGAGAAGAGGGATGAACAGCCCAGCCGCCCTCTCTCGAGGGGGCGGGCAGCTGGTTATAAAGCCCCTCCCGCCCAGCTGGGCACTGACGTAACAGGCATGCACACGCTGTGGCTCAGGGAGCAGGCTGGGCTGGGTGGCCATTATGCAGCATTCACCTGGCACAGCTCATGACAAACACAGATGCCGCTGGGGAGGGAAGAGCTGGGTCAGCCCATGGGGGACACGGAAAGAGCACGAGTCCCAGACTGAGCAGCAGTGCCCTGGCTGAACCCCATCGCTGGCCACTATCCCCTGCCCCTTCCCCCCATCCCTGCAGGTGCTAATCTATCCCATCCAGCTAGCCCCAGGGTCCCGTTGTGCAGCATGGCTGCCATGCCCAGCCCAGAGCGGGCATTTCAGAGCCTGGGGGAAGTGGCTGCTGAGTGTGCAGCCTGCCAGGGCTTTGGGGGGCTCAGGAAATGCAGTAGCCTTTTCTGTTGTTTGGAGCTGCCTGTTCTGGCTCCAAAGCACGACTCTTCACTGTCCCACAAGGACCCTGGCAAAGCCCTGCCATGAGGAGTGGGGTGCTTTACTCCTGGGGGCCCTGCACTGCCGCGTGCCCTCATCCATTGCGCCCATTGTTAGTTCCCAGGTGCGAATAACTGGGAGCCGCAGTGCTCATGTTGGGCCACACCAGGATTCTCACCCTGGGGCTGCCTTCAGGGGGCAAGACCCCCATTTTATCTCCTGGCTGAGTCAGCTGATGGGGTTCAAGCTGGGACAAGTCTCCTCCTACCCCTCAGATGCTGGCTTGTCCCAGGGCTCAGGCCCCTGGCTCTAGCAGGAACTGCAGCAGTACGACACAGACAGGAGCCTGGTACATAAAAGGGGGTCTGTGCTGAGACTGCGACACACAGAGAGACCCTGGGGCTCTCTGGCTCCTCAGCTCCCAGCCTGCATTGCCTAGGTCACTGCTAGAGCTTGGATCTCCAAGGCACTGGGCACCCACAGCCGCCAGTGAGGCCAATGGGAGCTGCAGGGTGGCCTGGGCTGGCCCAAGCGCTCCTGAAAGATGCTGCTGACTCCCCTCCCCAGTGGGGCATCTGGCAATGGTGCAGCTTTGGGGGTGGGAATGGGGGCACCTCTCCACACTTCCTGTTCTGGGCTGGCCCAGGGGCTGGTGTGGCCCTGCCAGGAACAAGGGCAGCCAGGAGCTGTTCTACAGTGTGCCCAGGCCGGCACTGCAGCATGAGCCCAGCACACACCCTGGAGGTCTCCCCTCAATCCTACTCCAGGATTGGCCTCGGCAGGGCCTGCTGGGGGAGTTCTCTCCCAACTGGCTTTAGGGCTCCCACAGCCCAGGGCAGCACCCCCAAGCCAGACACTCCCTCCGCCCCTGGTGACTTCGGCTCCCCTCAGGGCCAAGCTGGTTCTGGGCTTTGGAGGGTTGGATGCTGCTGCAGCCCCTGCAATCCCTCCTGGCTTCCTTAGCATCCAAGTGCCCAGGGAATGTCCCTGGGACAGGGCAGGGGAGACACCCAGAGCAGATCTCTGTTCCTGCTCCCCAAACCAACTACCCTTCTTCCTCTTCTGCCCACAGAGATTCACTGCCGGGGTGCAACAGAGCACGGAGGTCAGGCGCCAGCCAGGGCTGTGTGGGGCTAGCCAAGTGCAGGGAGAGGGTGGTGAGAGACAGGAGGATGAGGGGCATGCAGTCTGGGGCCATTAAAGAGACAAGGAGGAGCTAGCTGGTACCTGTCAGACAGTGGTTGGGAGGTGGGGGGGGGGCAGGCAGGGCTGTCCCAGCAGCACAGGACAGCTGCTAGCCTTGTGCCAGGGCAGAGCGGGGGGCACGCAGGGAGTGGAGAGGGCACATACTGCGGGTTAGTAGCAGGACTCACTGCAGCCAGCAGGCAGATGGCGAGAAATGTAAAGAGAGGTTCCCACAGCTGTATCAATCACTAACCCCACAACCAGGACGAGGGGGATCAGAAGCCCTGGCACCACCCACTTCTCTGGGCCAGGCCTGCCCTGCAGCTCCACACGCTCCAGGCACTGCGGGGACAGACCCAGCTTCACCATAGGTGCTAATAGTCGCACGGGTCTGGTGGGGTCCCATACTATAAGCCTGGCCCGGCGCTGGCCCCTGCCCCCGTCCCCAGAGAGGCCTTCCCACTTTCATCCCTTTGTGCAAAGCTGGAAGGTGCCAGCGCCTCCAGCCAGACATGGCCCCGAGAGCGGAAGGGCTGAGGAGTGGACCCCAGGAAACGGGGGGTGATGATGGGAAAGATCCCGGGGTGGGAGGAAGAAATGGAGCACGAGAGACACAGAAAGAAAGATGGATGGGACGTGGGCTGAGCTCCAGAGGGACCAGAGTGCTCAGTCTGGGCTGCCACCATGTCCAGGGCCCCCAGATCCCACCTAGGCTGGAGCAGGTGAGGGGAAACAAGCCATGGCCTTTGGCTCCATGCCACAAGCCACAACCTACCAGTGCCATTAATTCCCCTCCACGGTGCCATCCCGGTGGCAGTCTGGCAGATCCCAGCAGCCCATCCCCTTTTCGGAGCTACACCACCAACATCCAGCCCGGCAGCCACTTCCTCTCCTTGAACCTATGCCAAGCCCTGCCCCGCTGGGCAGCTTCGACCAGCACCATTGACCTTTCATCCCAGGGCAAGCCCCACTGCAGCAGACAAGGCATGGCCAGCTGCGGCTGTGTCTTGGGGAGGCCCAGGCCGGGGGAGGTCAGGCTGGAATGGGCCCAAAGCTTTCCCCCACCATGCCCCGCATGTCAGCGATGGCAGTGCAAAGGCCCAGAATTAGCTGGGTGTCATGCTGAGCGCCCCGTGGAAAGGTCCAGGTCCAGAGACTGGCGGGCCAGCTGGGCCTCCAGCAGCCGGGAGGAGGGAGCTCCTGGCCATGGCCCTGCCGGGGGCACTTCCATTGTGAGGGGGGATGGAACGCACAGCGCCATGGCAGGGGGGCTGTGCCCTGCAGGCTCTAAGGAGCCCCAGGCTTCACGCTGGGCAGGGTTTCTGCTGTCCTAGGAGGTGGCGCTCAAGTGCAGGGCAGGGGGGTTCCAAGCAGCTTCTGTGCCATGAGGGGAGAGAAGGGGCTCTGTGGGCCTTCCCCTCCACATGGGACACCGTGTTAACCAGGGATGCCAAAGGGAGACCCCAGCACTGCCTCTCTGGCTTTGTGCTCTGCTCTCTGGAGCTGGGGCCGCACCAGGACCCTGGAGCCTGGCGGAGCAGGCCCTGTCTATGGGGCTGAAGGGTCGTGGCAGGATTCTGCAATGCAAAGCCCCCTCCCTCCGGGAGGCTGGTGCCAGGACTGGGTGCAGTGTGCAGAACAGCAGTGGGTGAGTGAGCAGCTGGTGCCCTGTGCTTACCCAGGTGCCCTTCTCCCCCTGTTCGCCTTTTGCACCCGGCTGCCCCTGAAACAGAGACAAGAGAGATGCCAGCGTGAGCCGGAGCCAGCCCAGGGTGGCTGACACAAGGGGCACCCGAGGCTGAGAAGCCTGGGCGAGTGGGGGGGAACAGAAGAGGCCTGCTGGGAGGGGCATATGGGAAGGATCCCCCCTTCCCTAAAGTGGAGAGCACAGGGCACCCCCAAGCATGATGAGGGACATCTTTCCTTCCCCCACCCCCAGGCAGGCCCCTTTCCACGAAACAAGGGATACCCTGGGATGAGCAACCAGTTGGCACCAACTCCTGCCCAAGCTGGGACTCTGGCCTTGGCCCCCATCCTCCCTCCAATGTGTAACAGACCCACAGAGGCCAACTGAACCCTTCCCAGCATGGGGCAGGGGGCACTGGGGGAGATGGAGAACACACAGCCCTCTTCCAGTGTGGGGTGGGGGCTCTGGGGTGAAAGGCACAGACAGCCCTCTCCCACCATGGGGCAGGGGGCTCTGAGGCACAGACAGCTGTCTCCAAGCGTGGGGTGAGGGGGATCTGGGGGAAGGGGGCAAGACAGCGGTCTCCCAGCGTGGGGTGTGGAGGCTCTGGGGGGAGGGGACACAGACAGCCCACTCCCTGCGTGGGGCTCTGGGGTGAGGGGCATGAGAAGAGACCCCTCCCCATGTAGGCCGTGGGGCTCTGGAACCTTGGATCAGGGGCTCCCCCCAGCACACAGAGCACTGGAATGGATTTGAGGGATCAAGCCCCACGACATACATGTTCCCCATCCAGGCCTCTGCTCCCAGGAGAGCCAGGAGGGCCCTAGAGAGAGGAGAAGATGAGTGCCTGGCTGTGGCCTGGCATGCTGCCCCAGCCCCTCCAGCATCTCAGAGACAGCCAGGCCTCAGAGTAAGGAGCAGTGGGATGGCACATGGCCGTTGGGCAGACCCCAGCCCCTTGTGTGCCTGTTGATCTGGCACAGCATGGCCCACTTGGGGAGCAGCTACAGGCCCCATGAGCCTGAGAACGGTCTCTGCCATCCCCAGGGTGGGGGGCACAGCCTGGGAATGGATGGATGGGGAGAGCCGTTTTTCTCCCTCTGCTGGTGGAAGCGACACTGCCAGCCTTGGAGGTGGAAGGGGTCCCCTATGGAGTCCCAACATTGTCCCTGCCTCCATGGCCTCTCTGCCCAAGCCGACACCGAAGAAGCCAGTTGTCGTGGCAGAGACAGAGACAGAGGCATGTGTCCAGCAACCCACCTTGTCTCAGACAGACCTCTGGACAGGACCCCAGTCTGAGAGCAAAGGGTCTGCGCTCTGCCCCACTTGACGGCCACAGAGCCAGGGAGCTGTTCCTGCGAGTGGTAACCCCTCCACCCACCAGGGCTGAGCTCAAGCCTCTGGCAATGGCCCGGGAAGCGGTCGGGTGGCAGGGAGCTGGCTGGTCCCAGGCCCTGCAAGATATAGGCAGTGCCTGCTGGCCTGGTCCAGAGCAATGCCAGAGTCTGCACCTGCCATTTCAAAGGCAGGATGTCCCTGCTCCACCACTGCCCCTGCCTTGCCCTGTGCACCCCTCCGCAGCCCTGTCCCCTCGAGCACAGCCCCAGCAACTAGCCACGTGGAAGGGCTGGGGGTCACTCACTCTGTCTCCTTTCTCCCCTGGGGGACCAGTGGCTCCGTCAGCACCTGGCGCTCCGGGTAAACCCTGGACAACAATGACAGGATCAGCAGCCTGGTTTCAGGGGCCGCTCTCCCCAGCCTGGCCACAGCCTAGCTGGAACCATTGGAAGGGGCTGGCTCCAGGTACCCAGGTGATGGGGGTTCTTGTGCATCCAGGAGACGGAGGGCAGTTCTTGAGTGCCATGGGGAGGGGAGAAGGGGTCTCGTGTATTCAGGGAAGGGATGACCTGGGGCAGCAGATCATGTACCCACCCCAACAGGAGAGATGAGATACTCAGGCCCTGTTCCCCGCCCCATGGGCAGCTCCCCGTGCCCCCCTGCCTCTTCTCCCCCACATACAGCACTTA
Source organism: Chelonoidis abingdonii (assembly GCF_003597395.2). Lineage (NCBI taxonomy): Eukaryota > Metazoa > Chordata > Testudines > Testudinidae > Chelonoidis > Chelonoidis abingdonii. Next base: position 31,114,325 of record NC_133790.1, on the reverse strand, counting down.
CATCGTGCCCCGGAGGGCCTGGCGGCCCGACTGGCCCCGGGGGGCCCAGAGGACCTGGAACAAGAGAAGCAGAACACATTGTGTCATTATGGCCCATATTCTTTATAATAATATTATTATAAGTATGACATAACTATGTTTTTGTGCAAGATAAGGCATGTGACATATCATTGAAAAGGTTCTGATTTACTGAATATGATTACCTTATTTGTATGCATGTATCATTTTGGTATCTGAAGTTAGGAATATTGTCTATGTATCTATTACAAATGTGTTTACACTGGGGAATGCCCACTAGGCAGCATGCAATCAGTCTAGAAGGCTGGCTAGGAGAGGCCATTAGGGAGACCAATAGGTCTTAGAAGATGCTAATCTCCCACTGGGAAGCCTTCCTGGGGACGTCTGAGTCATGGCTGTGGTAGCCCTACAGGGACATGTGACTGGTACTGGACTCCATCATAATGCTAGTGTTTTTCCACTGACTGGGTGTGGGAATCAAACTGGGAGACAAAGGATTCCCACCATATGCAAAAACTAATTAAGGCAGGGGAGTGACATCAGCGTGGTTTGTTCTTCACTGACTCCCCGCCCAAGAATGAGGACTGCTGGAAACACCTAAGAAAAAAAAAGACAGAACTAGGGGAGAAGGGCTGAACCCAGGCTGGAGAATTGTCTGGCCTGTGAAAGGAATACCTGGAGTTTTAAGCTGCAAGTGCAGTTTGCCTTCAAGAATCTCTGCAATCTGCCTAAAATAATATTTAGGGCAAGTATTTGTTACATATCCAATTTCTTTAGTATATTAAGCTTAGATTGCGTATTTGTTTTATTTGCTAGGTAATCTGCTTTGATCTGTTTGCTATCCCTTATAATCTATCTTTTGTAGTTAATAAACTTGTTTTGTTTTGGTTAAGACTAGTGTGTGGAAATCATTACTTGGGGCAGAAAGCTGTTGCATCTCTCTCTCAACATTGAAGGAAGGGGTGAATTCCACGAGCTTAGCTGTACAGTTCTCTGTGCAGCACAAGATGGTGCAATTTGGGGTTTACACTCCAGAGGGGGGTGTGCACTTGAATACTGGACAGTTCCTTAGCTGAGCTGATCTCAGCATCTTTGTGTCTCCCCCTACTTGTATGTAAAGTGCAGTCTGAAGCCTGGGGATGAGCTTGACAGGCTGCATAGCAGTACAGTGTAAAGGAATCCCAGGCTGGTGGGTCAGTTGGGCTCAGTGGTACCCCAGTTCCAAGTGGCACCCCGGAGGTGGCACTCCCTCAGCTGGCACCAGGCTCATATCTCTGCTGTTACACCCATGAGTTGGCGGCACATTCCCATGAGATGTGTATCCCTTGTGCCAGCCTTGCCCTGGGCAAAGTCCATCCCATAAAGCCCCCTGGAGACTGTGGGGAACTGGAGGGAGACCTCCACTGAATGGGGTAACCAGCTATCTGGATATCAGGGCTCCAGTGAGGAATGGGGAGGAGGGGAACTTACCCATTGGTCCTGAAGGCCCTGGGGGTCCCGCAGGCCCCATGTTGCCAACGCTGCCAGATTCGGTGAAGGTGTTTGACAGAAGCGGGTCCCCTGAGACATGGAGGGAGGAGAGATTAAAGGAGACTGCCAGGTAGTGCTGGCTTATAGGGACTCTGGGGAGCCCGCTTTTCCTCCTGGAGCCACAGTGAAATGGGCCCAACATGCCTGAGCGTGGGTCAACTGCACACAAGTCCAGCTGCTCGCTCAGCGAGATCTGGGCAGAGGGCCAGATCTGCTGGGTATGGCACAGCAGGGACATAGCAGCCAGCCAGCCAGCCACTCGGAGACACGGCTGATCAGACTCACACTTGCACCTGCCAGCATGCACAGGCCACCACGGTTACCAGCAGGGGTCAGGCACGGGCCTTCGGCACAAGTTTCTCCCACTGACTGAGCGGCAGGCTCTTCTCAATGCTCCAGCCGCTGTCTGAATGACACACACTTTGCCTGTGTAGTCCATAGGCACTGACTGCCAGGCATAGCAGTCCTCGTTCAGATACATATACCCATCCCTGCACATTCAGACATGCATGCCCAGATCCATACATGTGGCCAAGTGGAGAGGGCACTGGATGGGGACTCAGGAGATCTGGATTCTGTTCCCTGATCTGCCACTAACCTTCTGGGTGATCTTGAAAAAGTCACTTGCTCTGTGCCTCAGTTTACCCATCTATAAAATGGAGATAATGCCATTGCCGTCCCCTGTAATACACTTTGAGTTCAACCACTAAAAAGAGGTATATAAGAGCAGGATACTCTTGTCTGCAGAGGCACACATACAGGCCCATAGCACGGTGTGGCAAATTGCCGGTACTGTTCTGCTGGGTCTCACGCTTTCTCTTCTCTGGGGTAGGTTCAGGGCACTATTGCTTGCCTCTGAATCGGTTCTTAATTACTCCACTAGTGTCCTTGGAGGAGGGGAGTGGAGAGGGAGGGACCTGGGCCCAGCCTCTACTCCAGGTCCCAACCCAGGGGCCCTTCTGTCTCAGCCTGGGTTGTATGTACCCTTCCCGTGTCTCCACTGGGTCAGTAAGCTCTTCAAACCAGGGAGTCTCAGCTCCAATAATCAAACAGGGTAAGGGAGCTTGGGGACTACATCCTGCGTAAACTCTTGGTGGTAATTCCCTGGATACTCCATCCTCGTACAGGAATTGTAGGGTAAATTCACAGTGCCATGTAGCATGTTACCCTGGCTTTGGCCCGGGTTAGTGTGTCTGTTCCATCAACTTTCCGCAGACACGTGACTCACTCCCGATCTATTAATGGTATGGTTTTTTTACCATTCATTTACAGTCGGTAAAATCCATTGTGAGGTCAAACGTAACCCCACCAGGCTGATTAGGCCACATTGCTTTCCCCATAATTCCCAATTACACTTGCATAGGTACCTCCTTGTTTGGGAACATTGGGCATATAGCAGCCCAATCCCGACATTCCATAACACCTGTCCCCTTATTCCGGTTGTCCACCTCTGCCTGTGGGCTAGTGCGGGCCCGTCACCACTCTCCCAACCGACCCAGTCCTTGTCTTTGACATCTTTACGACGCTGTCGAGTATCACCTATCTGTAATTCCTCTCGCTGTTCGTGTATAGTTTTCCAGAGGTTTTTTCTTGCTGCACATCGGGGTCTTGGGGTTAAGGAGGTTGTAGGGGTTTCTAGACTGGTCTTCCTGGTGCCGTCGTCTTCCCGCCTGGGGTCTGGAACAGTTCGCGGGCTGGTCCAGTTGCTTTCCACGAGGTGAAGAACGACACAACTCATTCACAGTAGATGGGGGGTCATTCTGGACAGCACCAAGTCCTGAGTCCTGGTGGTATACCCCCCGATAATACCGAGTCCAATATTAGTACCTTCCATCATCTCCTCAGAGCTATGGGCCTCGGCGCATGCCATTTCCGGTCAGGTGGATCACGGTCAAACAATTGTGTTCGGGGTGTCTTGTCTCCGTATATCGCATTCAGGTACACTCTGGGCTCGCAGTGCCTTATGTTGTCATAAAGCTACTATCGAACGCTGCCAGGGAATCTGCCTTTAGCTGGGAATAATTTGCTGCAGCTCTGCAGTCATATTTCGTATAGGACTTCCGGGGCTTCCCCCACACAGGAAATGCGGCAAGGATAACAGAACCATGTTCCGGGGCCAGGCCCTCGCTCCGATATAAGGACGTTCGCAGTGGCGGGCTGCTCGCTTATCAAAGCCAGAGGTATCTTCCACACTCCTCCCGTAGTCATTTTCTGTAAGCAAAGTTGCTAGCGTATGGTCCGGTCCCTTCCCAGTGTGATTCTGCTCCAGTAAGGATTCTATGCCTGGCCCTCAACCCAGGTCTCTCAGCAGGGCTCGGTCCTGAGCGAGCGTCTGATCTCAGCAACGAGCCTGATTGTTCTCTTGCTGCGAAATTAAGTCGCCTCTTGTTGGGCGGTTGCTTAGGATCCTGGGTAGCCTCCTGCTGGGCACGGTGGCATGTATAGGGGCCTTGACCACGTCATCCTCTCTAAGGGTGGAGGGTTTGTAACTCACCTGGACTAGTCCCCCAGCACGCAGAGTCCCACGCCTGACCATCACGTGTGTGCAAATTGCCAGGTACTGTTCTGCTCGGGTCTCACAGCTCTGATCCCTCTATTCGGGTAGGTTCAAGGGCACTATTGCTTGCCTCTGAAATCATTCTTATTTAGCTCCATAGTTGCCGTGGAGAGGGGATGGGAGAGGAGAGACCTGGGCCACAGCAGCCATTCTATAACCAGCTGTGCCCAACACCAGAGGCCCTGAGGGTTTGGGAACCACTTGAAATATGAAAAAAAAAAAAGGCAACTTAAAAAGACAAAATGGTAGTATAAAAAAATAAAACATATATATAATATAAAAAAAAAAACAAAGTTATCACTTCCGATCAAACCTGGGTTTACTTCCCTCGCCTCTACCTCCAGCTTGTGAAGGCTTTCTTGCCTCCCTTCTACACAACACTGGTCCCTTACCTAGGTTCTTCTGGACTTCAACAATCCACCGCAGCAGCCCCCTCAAACTTTCTATTTCTCTCTTTCAAACTCTTCTCTTCTCCAACTTCTGACAAGCCATGCACTCTGCTCCAATCAAACCTTCCCTCCTTCAACTCCACACGTCTGACTGAACCAGGGTTTTGTTATCACATGAACTGAAGTGCCGTGCTTCTAATTGGACAGATGCTCTATTGGAGTCAGGTGCTCTAAATGGCTAAAGTGTTCTATGTTAACTAAAGCAAACCTTCCTCCCTTGCAGGGAATAGGCCTTGCTAACACTCTCATGCTGCCCTCTGGCCATGCTGTATCACATATCCCCCCCCCCCTCAACACCAAGGGGTTGGGCTACTCGGGCCGAGAGGCCAGTGTCGGCGTGAGAGGCCATCAGCGTTTCCGTGTTGGCTTCCAGCCATGGCTGAACCGAAAATGGAGGTTGCAAAGAGGGAACCACCTCGTCACTCTGGCGTTCCTTCCTGTCATGCATCCACTGGGCGGGGTCGTGATCAGACCAAGGGTAATTGCCGGCCCAGGAGGTAGTAGCGGAGAGTCTCCATAGCCATTTTATTGCCAGACTTCCTTTCAACAACAGCGACTTTTGTTCCCTGGGAGGACTTCCGGCTGAGGTACAAGATGGGGTGCTCCTCCTCCCCTACCATCTGAGAAAGGACACACCGGTCCACCTCGACGCTCCGTCTGCAGGATGAATTCTTCTCGAAGTCTGGGGCCATGAGTACCAGATGGCAGCATAGGGCTGTCCGTAATCTGCAATGCTTCTTCCGCCGCATCCGTCCACTTCACTATCTCAGGCCCGCAGCTTTATCAGATCTGTCAATGGCCCGTCTTGTGGTGAAATGGGGATGAATCTCGATAGTATCCTACTACTCCCAAAAAGCTCTGACCGTGTTTTTTGCGTATGGTTGAGGCCAACCTTGTAATTGCACCTCCACCTTGTTCCATTGGGGCTCCATTACAACACTCTCCCTACGACATGCCTGAGGGGTAGGCTCAGTTAGTCCTATCAAGCTTCAGAGGATTGTGGTGGACGTGCCCTTCTCTTCTGGCAAGCATCCAGCACTGCTCACTGTTGTCAAGGTTTGGAGTCCGGTGCTCTAAATGGCTACAGGTGTTCTAGTTAATCTAAAGCAAACCTTCCTCCCTTGGCAGGGAATAAGGCCCCCTGCTAACACTCTCATGCTGTCCTCTGGCCATGCTGTATCACAACAGACACAGTGAGACAGGCATCTGCGCACGTGCAGCTGGAAGCCTTGCCCAGAAATGGTTTGATCCACGCCCAAGCCAAGTGGTTTTAGTTTAGCATGTGTCCAGAACTGCCCTTTAACCCATGGAGGGGGGCTGCTAAATCTGGCCACTAGGGGGCAGAGTAGGCCAATCCAATCGAGGCCAAGGGCCAATATTAAATGTATCCACTGGAACCTGCAGCCATGCAAGCGGAGCATCTGCTGGGGGTGCTCTACACAAGTCTCAGCTGAGGGACAGCCTGGCCCCCCTGCTCTGCCTCCCTCCCAGCCAGACAAGGCCACTGATCTGGGACCCAGTGCAGAGGAGACGCCCAGGATCAGAGTCCTTGCCTTGCATTGTGTCCCTTGTCACATGGAGGGACCCAGCTGGAGAGGACCCCTGGTCTCTTCCTGCTGACATTCCCTCAGGACAGCCCAGGCAGGCCCCCCTACAGTGACCGCTCACATACTGGACCCTGCAGCAGTGAAGGGGTCAACACCTCTAGCTGAGGTACAGCTAAGGCTCCCGCTCCTTGTCAGCAGCCCTGAGTCATGGCTTCAGACACTGGCACCTGCCCAGTGAAGTCACATCAGCGCACAGTGCTGCTGCTGCTGCAGTGGTTACTGGGGCCGGGTCACCTCGCTGGCACAGCTCAGCTCCCTGAGGGCTGTGCACTGCGCGCTGGGGGGCAGTCCACCTGGGTACAGGCTGAAGTGTAATAACAACACCTAGCTCACACAGCACTTGTCATCAGGAAGCCTCAAAGTGCTTGACAAAGGAGACCAGCGTCATCATCCCCAGTTCACAGAGGGGAAACTGAGGCATAGGGAGGCACCCAAGGGCACCCAGCAGGCCAAAAAGAGCTGGGAATAGAAGCTGTGTTGCTTGAGGCCCAGTCCAGTGCTCAGTCCACTAGGCCACACTCCAAGGATCTGATGAGGACTGTGGGTGCCAGAAGCTTAGGGCTAGGGACTCTGGCTCCCAGTGTGTGAATGAGAAAGGCAGAGGTGAGCCTCAAAGGAAACACACAGTTGGGCTCAGCTCCCCCGCCCCCGCTTTTTTTTTTTTTTGCTTTTCTATGATGGAGAAAGACACCCTAGAATGGTTTTATTTAAAAAGAAATATTTTACATTCCAATATCAAGTCTCATCTAACCTGGGAGACTCTGTGGCTGATTGGAGAACTGGGGCATCCCATGGCAGTAAAAGCTGGGCACTGGAGACAGGGAGGGATTTCATCTGCTGGTCTGACAGGCCAGAGACCCTCATGCAGTGACTCCCACCTCGAGCCCGTAGCTTCTGAGCAGCTGGGCCAGGATCTGAACCTGCGGGCCTGCCCCGTGCTCCATGCGAGAGCGTTCTGCTAGTGCGCCAACGCCCACTCAGTTCATCAAACTCCAACAGCCAACCAACACGGGGAGAAAGGGGCCTTTGTTAAGGATCTCCCGCCCCTTTAATGAAAACGTGACAGCTCACAGCATACATCTCCTGCCATGCCACCAAGGAGTCCTCCAGCAAAGCCAGGGCAGACCAGACTTGCCATTTCTGATATTTCTAAGTAGAGGTGAAAGTAAGCCGGTTCGGTCCAGTCTGGTCCGGCGTACCAGCAAGAGCCAGTACACCGTGCTGGATCGCACCAGCTTCCACGGTGGAGATTGAAAGGGCTTTGGGCTGCCCGTTGCTGCAGGCAGCCCAGAGCCCTTTCAATCCCCACCATGGCAGAGATTTAAAGGGCTCAAAGCTCCCTGCCGCTGCGGGCAGCCCAGAGCCCTTTGAATCCTGGCCACAGCTCTGGCTGCTGGGCTGGGGCCAGGATTTAAAGGGTTTGGGGCTCCCCTCAGCAGCAGGAGCCCTGGGCCCTTTAAATCCCTGCCCCAGCCCCACAAAGCTCGGGGTTCCCCCTGCGGCCGGAGCCCTGGCCTCTTTAATTTGCCCCTGAGCCTGGGGGCTCCCAGCCACCTCGTCAGCTGGGAGCCCCTGGTTGATTTAAAGGTCTGGGTCTCCCAGCCACAGCTGGTGCCCCAGGGCCTTTAAATCTTGAGAGGCCACACCTCTTCCAGACTCCGGCAGTACCGGTAAATCCTGTAAGTTACTTTCACCCCTGTTTCGAAGCAGAAAAACCCTTTAAAATCCTCCAGCACCAGCACCTCCCCAGCTGCCTTTCTCCCTCAGAAGCCAGCCATGCGGCCACAAACACATCATTTTTTTCTCCTTCCTGTCACTGTGAAGACTTGTGGGGCTGTCAGCATGCAGCTACCTAGTGCAAACGCAGGGTAACTACAGCATCAGGCAAAGGACAATTAGGAGGCTGGCATGAGACACTGAGCGAGACCAATGGGACTGTTTTAGCTGCATCTGACTGAGTGCAGGAATCGGCTCCCGCCTGCCTCAGCACCAGAGAGCCCGACATAGTGACTGTCAAGGGCTTCCAGGTACGTGGTTCTTCAAGGACGCAGTAACACCCACTGTCTGGGTAGGCAGGTTCCTGCTCGGTGCTTGGCTAAGAGATCACACACCAAGGGAAACCCAGACGCTGTGGGAAGAGCAGCTGGGGACTCAGCAGGTGGTGCCCTGAGCCAGTCCCAAGGACATGTCCCAGTACAGTGTCTCAGTCACATCAGACACAAGCTGAGATCCTAGCCACAAAAGGTTATCAACGCTGGGCTTTATTGCAAGGAGCTAGCTCCTGCCCTCCATTCCAAATGGAGACAGCACTCTCCTTCTCTTCCTGTCCCAAAGTGATGTGTAGCAACACAGATACTAGGAATAGTGAGGGTTAAATGTGCACTTCACAGAGAGAGAGGAAACCACTTGCCCCAGATCACACACTGAGCCAGAAAGAGAACCCAGGAGCCCTGATGCCCAGTGATCTAAACCAGCAGTTCTCAACTTCTGCCATATAGTGACGCTCCCATAGAATCACAGAAATGTCAGGTTGGAAGGGACCTCGAGAGTTCACCAAGTGCAGCCCCTGTGCTGAGACAGGACCAAGTAAACCTAGACCCGTGGTCCCCAACCTTTTTGTGGCCAGCAGCACATTCATGTTTTCAGAAGAGTGTGGCGGGTGCCAACAATTACTCACATAATGCAGGACCAGCTCCACACACCAGTGGAGCAAGCACGTGCCTGGGGCAGCACATGCTACGAGGCGGCATTCCGGCCATTCTGCAGAGTCGGAGTGGGGTTTTTTGGTTTTGTTTTCTTTTGTTTTTGTTTCTTGGTTAGTTTGGTGCCAGTTCTGGGAAGTGCAGAGAGAAGCCGGGGAGTCGCCGGCAGGATAGAGAACACTGGCACCTGCAGCCTACAGCCCTGGAGTTTTCTGTCCCCGGCAGGCGCAGGGCCCTGGCTTCTCTCCCCTGCTGGGCCGAAGGCAGGCCCCGTGCCTGTCGGGGGCAGAGAACACTGGCATCCGCAGCCTGCAGCTCAGCAGAAGCCAGAAAGAAGCTGCAGCCCTGTGCCTGCCAGGGACCGAGAACACCGGCGCCCACAGTCTGCAGCCCGGGAGAAGCCAGAGAGAAGCCGCAGCCCCGCACCTGCCAGGGACCAAGAACACCAGCGCCCGCAGCCCACAGCCCAGGAGAAGCCGGAGAGAAGCTGCAGCCCCGCACCTGTCAGGGACCGAGAACACCGGCGCCCGCAGCCCACAGCCCAGGAGAAGCCGGAGAGAAGCTGCAGCCCCGCACCTGTCAGGGACAGAGAACATCAGCACCCACAGCCTGCAGCCCCGGAGTTCTCTGTCTCCGGCAGGCGCGGGGCCACGGCTTCTCTCCCCTGCTGGTCATGGCGCCCGCGGCACCACATTGGGGACCACTGACCTAGACCATCCCTGACAGGTGTTTGTCTAGCCTGTTCTTAAACCTCCCATGGTGGCGATTCCACAACCTCCCTTGGGAGCTTGTTCCAGAGCTGAACCGTGAGTTACAAAGATTTTCCTAATATCTAACTTCAATCTCCCTTGCTGCAGATGAAGCCCATAACTTCTTGTCCTACCTTCATGGGACATGGAGAACAAGTGATCACTGTCCTCTTTATAACCGCCCGTAAGATATTTGAAGACTCTTATCAGGTCCCCCCGCCGGCCTTTTTTTCTCAAGACTAAACATGCCCAGTTTTTCTAATCTTTTCTCGTAGCTCAGCTTGATCATCTTTGTTGTTCTTCTCTCTTCACATCTCTCCTAAAGGGGGCACCCAGGACTGAGCGCAGTGCTCCAGCTGAGGCCTCACCAGTGCAGAGTAGAACGGGACAATCACCTCTCCTCTTCTACATACGACACTCCTGTTAATACAGCCCAGAACGATAATGGTCTTTTTCGCAACTGCATCACACCGGGGACTCACAATCAGTTTGTGATCCACTGTAACCCCTTGATCCTTCCCAGCAGCACTGCTGCGGAGCCAGTTATTCCCCATTTTGTAGCTGCGCATTTGATTTTAACTTCCTAAGTGAAGCACTTTGCCCTTGTCTTTATTGAATTTCATCTTGTTGATTTCAGACCAATTCTCTAGTATGTCAAGGTCGTTTTGACTTCTAATCCTGACCTCCAAAGTGCTCGCAACCCCTCCCATCGTGGTGTTATCTGCAAATGTTATACGCTTCCTCTCCACTCCGCTATCCAAGTCATTAATAAAAATATTGAATAGTACTGAATCCAGACAGACTCCTGTGGAACCTCACTAGACACATCCCCCTAGTTCAACAGTGACTCGTATCACAACAGAAAAGGGGGTTGGGATCCCACCCCACAAAATTATTAAGGAAGGTGTTAGGTGATTGCAAACCCCTGCAGTGTGTTCATGCCCCCTGAGGGTGTGTGCTGGTAACTCCCCGCTTGAGAATCCATGATCTAAACCATTGTATTACACTACGGTGATCATTTCCACTAGCCAGTCTCTCCTGGGCTGCCGGTCCCAGTGCCCTGCTGCCTGAGCTGCAGCCATCCTGTCTCACTGCCTGCCTTGGGTCCTTCCACATGTGGGCACTGGAGGGCAGGGGTGTAGTGTGGGTCTGAGTGGGGGGAGCTGCATGCAAGTCTTGCAGGGTGTAGGGTGTTGATGCCTGGATGTGCAACGGTACCGACTGGCCTGCCTGCAAACGAAGGCTGGCATGTGGGGGATGAGCCCTTACACTGAGCCCTCTCTGCCAATTTGCTGGAGAGAAAGCTCCGAGGGGCTGGGGGAGTGAAATCTGACCCCGCCCTCTCCCAGCACCCGGGGGCTCAGCCTGCCTTCCAGCACCACCTCTGGTTAGCATTAGCACCAGCCCAAGCACCTGGGACCGGGGGAGCGGGGCAGGGACAGGCTGATGCATCTCCAGCCCCACTGGGTGTCTCCTCAGACAGTCACTTGGCCAAAGCCAGCGGTGCCAGGAATCGAGCCCAGCTTGCCCGGCTCCCAGCCCCTGCCCGTCAGCACTTCACAGCCAGAAGGCCATGTTCGTACTGACTCGCTGGTAAAGTGCCAGGGCATTTAATGAGCACAGGAAGGCAGGGCCTTTCATCTTTCCTCTGGAAAACAGCCCCACCAGGGCACATCACCCCCGACTGCCACACTGGGACCATCCCCTACTGACTCCCCCACTGCAGCCCAGCACCCCCTAGCACATGCTCTGTCTCCAACCAGGTACCTTCCCCGCTCCCTCTCAGCTACTTACTTGGGTCAGCGATGCGGGATATTGTAGGCCCCACTGGGGCAGGAGGCCCTGGGGGTCCCGGGGGCCCTGGTAGGCCTGGAAATCCCTTCTCTCCGGGGATGCCCCTTGCACCATCCCGCCCTGGCGGACCTGGGGGGCCTAGAAAGGAAGAATAAAGGCAGGAAAGATCTTGAGGGCTGAGCGAAAGCAACTCTTGCTTTATAGCTGCTGGCGTCACCTGGGCAGGGCCGCCATGCGGGGGACCCTTCCTGCACAGCACAGCTGCCATGCTTGTGGGCACGGCTGCCCTGAGTGAAAGGCATTGTGGGTATTTCCTTAGCCTGGGTGGGAGGGCGAGGTCAGATCTGCAGCGGGCTCCAGGCAGTCCTGCCCCACCAGCTGGGCAGCCAGTGCTAGTAGGGGCTCAGCTCCCATGCTCCACTACTGTGTGGGGCAGACCCCAAGCTGCCGTGTGCTGCCTTGGGGATTGGGGTGCCACCCCCTTCTCTCAGCCCTGGCTGGAGGAAGCTGCACAATGGCAGAGCCCCGAACTGTCCTCAATACCCCGGATCTGGATGCGTGACTTATCCCACCCTCGCCCCAAGGGACCTACCTGCACAGGCAGGGGATGAGGCAGTTCTCCGAATGCCGACTCTGCAGCCAGAGGCCCCAGCTGTGCTTCACTTTGCCCTTACATATGGCCAAAGAGGCTGCAAAGCGGGGCAAGGCGAGGGGTGGAAATGGCCCTTCCACTTTCTCCTGATGTGCCCCTCTGTTTCCCTCCTCTGGCCCTCTTGCAGCCTGGTACCAAAGGCCCCTCTCCCCTTTCCAGCAGTAGCCAGCACTGGATGCTTCACAGGAAGGTGTAAAAGCCACCAGTGCCCCCCTGATGCTTAGCTAGCACTGGCTTCCTCCTAACCCCAGCTGCTGACCAGCTGATTTCCTGGCCTGGGGAGGAAATGCTCTCTGGGCTGCTTGCAGAAGTGGGAGCCAAACCCTGCTCTGCATGGGGTGCCCACTGCCCTCAGCCCCTCACCCACTCGAGCCTGCTCTCACTGGAGCCAGTGGGGTCAGTGCGCAGTGGGCTCTAGTCCTGGCAGTGCCACAGGGCTGGTTCTGTTCCTGGCTCCAACCACTAGGCTGGGCTCTGGCTGTAACCTCTAGGTTAGACCACCTATGTCCCGGTCACTTCTCCGGCACTACCAGGGTGGGGAAACCTAGCCTGGCGTGTTTGTGACAAGTCATACGCCCCATTATGAATCACAGGGAGGGGGAAATCACAGTGAGTGAGAGACAAAGAGGGCTTAGACAACACACAGGTCTCCTTCCTTCCCGGGGACTCAGCAACCCCATCCCATTCCTGTCCCGCTTCCCCCACCTGCCTTGCCATGCTCAGCTGCTCCTACTTCCATGGGGAGCAGGCTGCTCATTGTCAGGCGGGCTTCCAGCCACAGCCTCTGGAGTGGGCCCCACCATCTCCCAGGTTGTCATAAACCGATAGTTAAGGGGTAATGTCTCTTTTACCTGTAAAGGGTTAAGAAGCTCAGTGAACCTGGCTGACACCCGACCAGAGGACCAATGGGGGGACAAGATACTTTCAAATCTTGATGGAGGGAAGTCTCTGTTTGTGCTGTTTGTTTTGTTTGTTGTTCGCTCTAGCGACTAAGAGGGGCCAGACGTGGAACCAGGTTTCTCCAATCTTTCTGAAAGTCTCTCATGTTCAAAATAGTAAGTACTAGCTAGAAAAGGCGGATTAGTTTTATGTTTGTTTTCTTACCTTGCGAATGTGTATTTTGCTGGAAGAATTTTTGCCTCTCTTTGCTGTAACTTGTATCTTAGGCTAGGGGGTAGGGAATCCCTCTAGTCTATATAAGCTGAAGACCCTGTAAACATTTTCCATCTTGATTTTACAGAGATAATTTTAACTTTTTCTCTTTCTTTAATTAAAAGCTTTCTTTTTTAAGAACCTGATTGATTTTTTCCCCTTGTTTAAGACCCAAGGGGATTGGGTCTGAACTCACCAGGGATTGGTGGGGGGAAAGGAGGTGGGGGGAAGGCTAATTTCTCTCTGTTTTAGGATCCAAGGAGTTTGGGTCACAGTAGTCTCTCCGGGTAACCCAGGGAGGGGAAAGTCTGCGAGGGGGACAGGAGGGGAAATGGTTTATTTCTCCTTGTTTTAGACCCAAGGGGTTTGGGTCTTGGGTCCCCCAGGGAAGGTTTTGGGGGACAGGGAGTGTACCAGACACTGGAATTTCTGGTTGGTGGCAGCACTATCAGATCCAAGCTAGGAATTAAGCTTAGAAGGGTACATGCAGGTCCCCACTTTCTGGACGCTAAAGTTCGAAGTGGGAAACATATCTTGACACAGGTGCAGGGCAAAGATCAGCTCTGCTGACCCCATGGCTCCGGTGCTCCCTGGAGATCCAGCTCCCCCCAGGCCATTAGAAGACACGGAGCATGCAGCAAGAGGGGGCAGGAGCTGGCCTGGATCTGCGCAGGCCTCCCTGAGGATGCAGGGAGGTGGAGAACAAAGGAAAGGAGATGCAAGAGGGACGCCAAGGTTGAAGGGAGCAGGGCACGAACACTGCATGGGGAGCTGGTGGGCAGGGCCGGCTCTAGCCATTTCATTGCCCCAAGCACGGTGGCACGCCACGGGGGGCGCTCTGCCGTTCACCAGAGCCGCGGGACCAGCGGACCCTCCGCAGGGACGCCTGCGGGAGGTCCACCGGAGCTGCCTGCCGCCCTCCTGGCAACCGGCAGAGCGCCCTCCGCGGCATGCCGCCCTAAGCACGCGCTTGGCGTGCTGGGGCCTGGAGCCGGCCCTGCTGGTGGGGGCCTAGGGGAGGATGGCTGTTAATGTTTAACTCCAAATGGCCGGAGGCGACATCGCACTGGACACCTTCCAAGCCTAATAAACATTACACAGAGCACTGGGACTCTGAGACATGATGCCAAGAGCAACTGCAGCTCTCAGCATTAACTCCTTGCCCCGGCTGGCTCCCGGCTCAGGCTTGTAGGGAGGGAGCCGATCTTCCCCCGCACCCCGTCCCATACATGCTCGGGGGATCCCATCTCCATGGCAATGTAAACCTGCCTCACTCCCAGCAGCGCTAACCTGGGAGGGGGAGGGTCCACGCAGTCCTGAGCTTCCCCCAAAGATGCCCTGGGAGCACGGAGTGCCCTGGGTGCACATCCCCAGCCCTGACCTGGAGGCACAGCACTCCCTCAAGGATGGATTAGCACACCATGGACTAGGCTGATGTTATTTATTTGTACTTTCCTAATCCTTTGTCAGACCTCACCCCCCGAGCCTATTAAGGAATTGACAGGGAAGGAGGTAAAGCACCATCCTGGGTCTGAAAGTGGCAAAGAGACCGAGCATTAAGTCTGAAAGTGGCAAAGAGATTAAATGGGCTAGTTCCAACCTGGGTAAAGGTTCATCGTAGGGTGCGACGTGGCTCTGTGCTAGGGCCAGAGCAGTCTGCTACAATAATAATCCCTAGCTCTTAGCTAGCGCTTTTCATCGAGGGTCAGTGTCCTCATCCCTATTTCACAGGCGGGGAAACTGAGGCACTGAGTGGGGATGGGGCGTGTCCAAAGTCACCCAGCAGGCCAGCGGCAGAGATGGGAATTGAATCCAAAACTCCTGAGACCAGCCCAGTACCCTGTTCACTAGGCCACACTGACAAATATGTTTAATGTCTTACATACAGCACCTAGCACACTGGGGGGTGTGGACGCTACCGTAATATAAATAAAGAATAGCCTGGAAAAGGAGTCGAGCAATGAGGCCGCAGCATTTTGCAGATGACCCAAGAGGAAGAAGACTAGAGCGGTCTGGGAGGAAATTCAGAGGGCCCAAACTGCGCGAGGGCATTGGGCAGCAGAGGAAACGCCGTGCTGACAAGCACAAAGCGATGCAGATTGGGACGGATGATTTGAACAACTCAATCTAACTGAGTTCCAAATGACCTGGGGCATCTCAGGAGAAAGGCCTGGGAAGTACAACAGGCAGTTCCATAGAGACCTCTGCTCAATGCACAGCTGGGGGCCGAAAAGCAACCAAGACATTAGGATGCAAAAGGAATGGGATGGAGAAAAAGAGGGGAACTGTTATAATGCCTTTATCTAAATCAATGTGCTGGCCTCAGCTCGGATACTGCATACTGGCTGCCTTGCCTCCAAAAGGGACAGCAGAAACAGACTGGCAATGTGAATGGTCAGAGAATTCTCACTGAGGCGAGACTGAAAGGTTTGGGGCTGCTGAGAGGAGACAAAGAAGAGGGGCTATGACAGAGGGGTACAAGGAAACAAATAGGCTATAAAAGGCCAGTAAGGCATTCCTAGCCCTCTTCCTTTGGCACACAAGGGCTGGCACACAAGGACAAATGACTGTGGACATTCTTCTCATCCAGAGTCACGTCTAACCCTTTCTTACTGCTGCTCGGCTCTGAACCTCAGTGCCACCCTTGATATCTTGTGGCAATGAGTTCCGCCAGGATGTGTAGCTGGCGGAACTCATTGCCACAAGATATCAAGAGTGGCACTGAAGTTCAGAGCTGAGCAGCAGTAAGAAAGGGTTAGACGTGACTCTGAATGAGAAGAATGTCCACAGTCACACTAGAGAGGGGTGTTTATTTTAAGGGGATACAAATCCTCCTGCTTCAGGGCATGAGCCAACCTCTAACTGATGGCTCCAGGTTCTTCCCCCATGGGAGGGGTGTTCCACTGGGTGAGTTCCAGTATCTTCTTCTGAAGCAGCTGGAGAAAGGTGGGTGGATGGGGCAGATCCCTGCCCTGATTCCTACATTCCAGCTCTAAAAAAACTGTCAAGAAAAGGAACTTCTCCCATGGACCAGCCAGCCATCATCCATGGGGCAAAATCCTTTGCTGGGCTAAGCCTGACCCAGAGGGAGGTAACCTAGTGATAGAGGATGTGGAAGAAGCTAATGTACTCAATACTTTTTTTGCCTCTGTCTTCAAGAACAAGGTCAGCTCCCAGACTGCTGCACTGGGCAGCACAGTATGGGGAGGAGGTGACCAGCCCTCTGTGGAGAAAGAATTGGTTCGAGACTATTTAGAAAAGCTGGAGAAGCACAAGTCCATGGGGCTGGATGTGCTGCATCCAAGGATGCTAAAGGAGTTGGCGGATGTGATTGCAGAGCCATTGGCCATTATCTTTGAAAACTCATGGCAATCGGGGGAGGTCCCGGATGACTGGAAAAAGGCTACAGTAGTGCCCATCTTTAAAAAAGGGAAGGAGGAGGATCCGGGGAACTACAGACCAGTCAGCCTCACCTCAGTCCCTGGAAAATCATGGAGCAGGTCCTCAAGGAATCAATTCTGAAGCACTTAGAGGAGAGGAAAGTGATCAGGAACAGTCA
>NC_133790.1:31041132-31096600 GCF_003597395.2 Chelonoidis abingdonii | reverse complement strand
CTAGGGAGGTGGTGGAATCTCCTTCCTTAGAGGTTTTTAAGGTCAGGCTTGACAAAGCCCTGGCTGGGATGATTTAGTTGGCGATTGGTCCTGCTTTGAGCAGAGGGTTGGACTAGATACCTCCTGAGGTCCCTTCCAACTCTGATATTCTATGATTCTATGGTGTCAGTGGGATCCTGCCTGCAAAGTTCAGAGCTTTGGATCAGAGCCAAAGCAAGGGTGCAGCAGGGATTGTCTTCCCCTCCCTCTCCACCACCCCCATGCACACAGCTCTGTGGGTCAGGCTGCCAGCCAAGAAGCACTGAGCACTGGTACAGCTTGCAAATAAATGCCAGCCAATGCCAGGTGTCTGGGCTCTGCAGGGATCGGGGTGGCAGCTGTGATGCCCCTATGCCTATTTGGTTGTCCAAAGCTGGCATCAAGGTACAGGGATCCATGGTGGCCCCCAGCTCCTGGAGCAGTGCCCTGTGTCCAAGACACACCTGGTGGTCCAGCGGGACCCTTGGCTCCAGGGATTCCTGATGGCCCCTGGCTCCCAGCATCTCCCTTGGGACCCGACGGGCCTGGAGGTCCTTGGGGCCCTGGTTTCTCTGCAACAGAAAGAGCAGAAAGAAATACCCAGTTAGGTGCCAGTGCAGCATTTGCCAGGGGCTGTGCCTCCTTGGAAGGACAGAAGGAGAGCAAGGTACCTCTTCAGGCAACCCCAGGGATCCTAACCCCCAATCCGAACCCCCAAGGAGGAGGGTGGCCGCATCCCAGGGCAATGGATTGCAGTGCGGCTGCCACAGTCAGAAACCAATGGGAGTGGAGCTTGGAGGTGCTGTAAGGGGCTGGGCTGAGAGGTCCGAGTGGGGAAGTCCTCTATCCACAGCCCCGGTCTGCGGTGGGACAAGCCTCCCCCCATGCTGGTCCCTGCCAATGGGCCTCACCCCATGATGTTTAGTATCCACAGCCTCCACCCTGAGACAGTTGATGGGGGGCCTGAGGCTCCCCTTGCTCCGGAGCCACACCTGCCCAGGCCATGCCGGGCTGGCATTCTGAGGGGCACACTTGCCCACCAGAGAGGGATGGGGCTGTCCCCCAAGAACTCAGTGCCCATGGGCGCTTTAAGGTAACGGTTCTCAGCTGGAACTCAGCCGGGGGCACCGGAACCCATGACCTGGCAGCCAAGGGCTGTGTCTCGTTGCCCCAAGCCATCCAGTGCCCACGCCCAACCCGGGATGCCCACATCTCACTTAGTGAAACGTTCTAGACAGGATCTGGTCAGCTCAATGCCAGGCCAGAGGCCTCACGCCCTGCAGTGCCCTAGAGACTCCATATGCAGGGGCAGGACGATCGCCTGGGGAAAACCCCCGTCCAGGCACTGCACCTCTCCTTCCTCCGGCCTGCTGGCTTGGGAATGCTCCTACCCACCACTGGCCGCACTCCAGCTGCCCCCCGAACCCTGGGCTGCTCTCAGCTCCTCTCTCATAGAGGATGAAGTGGGGCTGGAGCCCAGCAGCAGCCACAGGCATTACCATGCCGGGAATCATGACCCCCTGGTCATGGTGGCTGCACTGTGGCTGGCCTGTGCTTGTGCCCGCCTGCACTGTAGCCCGGCCTGCACCCCACCCGCCTGCACTGGGGCCCGGCCTGCACCCCGCCCGCCTGTGCTGGGGCCTGGATCGCACTCCGCCCGCCTGCGCTGGGGCCCAGCCTGCAACCCACCGGCCTCCACTGGGGTCATCCTGCACCCCACCGGCCTGCACTGGGGCCCGGCCTGCACCCCACCAGCCCGAATTGGGCTCAGCCTACATCCCGCCCGCCTGTGCTGGGGTCAGCCCTGCACCCCACCTGCCTGCACTGGGGTCAGCCCACAGCTCACCCACCTGCACTGGGGTCAGCCTACGGCCTACCTGCCTGCGCTGGGGTCTGGCCTGCACCCCGCCCGCCTGTGCTAGGGCCCAGCCCGCACCCCACCCGCCTGCACTGGGGTCAGCCCTCACGCTGCCCGCCTGCACTGGGGCTTGGCCCACACCCCACCCACCTGCGCTGAGGTCTGCCCACACCCGCCCACCTGCACTGGGGTCATCCTGCACCCCGCCAGCCTGCGCTGGGGTCATCCTGCACCCTGCCCACCTGCACTGGGGCCCGGCCCACATCCCGCCTGCCTGTGATGGGGCCCAGCCCACACCCCACCCGCCTGCGCTGGGGCCTGGCACGCACCCCACCTCCCTGCGCTGGGGCCAAGCACTCCACTCTTGAAGGAGCTGGTGACTGAAGCAATAGTTCAGCATTGGTTTCTGTGTCCTTCTGAGGGATCAAGGGAAAGGGAAGAGAAGCAGGAGGGAGCCCTGTCAGGCAGGGGCAGAGCCTGCAGTGGAGACTCGCCCTCCTTCCCTTCCATTGCTTCCCACTTCCTCCTCTGTCCCCAGCTCTTTCCCTCCCTACTGCCCCCAAGGCATCCATGAGCTTCTCCCATTAGCCTTTCTGGTCTCTGCCCCTGTGGCTTCCTCCCAGACCCAGATATTTCACAGGGCTCTTGGGCTGGGAACTCTCTTGTGCCTTAGAAAGAAATGCTACATACCATCCCGTCCGGGACCGGCACCCCGCAGCGTCTCTCCCACTCCTGTGTTCCCTGGGAAAGGAGAGAATGGGGCATCAGTCTGCTCCCTGGAGCCAACAGTCTCTTCTGCCTTCAGCCTGGTGGAGTCAGCTAACCCTGGCACCCCCTTCTCCTGGGGGCAGTGGTGTTACCTGGCACTGGGAAGCCACTTCACTTCTGAGGGTACGGCTACACTTGAAATTTCAAAGCATTGCTGCGGCAGCGCTGTGGGAGCACTGCCGCGGCAGCGCTTTGAAGTGTGAGTGTGGTCAGAGCGCCAGCGCTGGGAGAGAGCTGTCCCAGCGCTGCATGTAAACCACATCCTCTACAGGTGTAGCGTGCAGCGCTGGGAGCTGTGCTCCCAGCACTGCCGCACTGATTACACTGAGGCTTTACAGTGCTGCATCTTGCCGCGCTCAGGGGGGTGTTTTTTCACACCCCTGAGCGCAGAAGTTGCAGCGCTGTAAAGTGCCAGTGTAGCCATACCTTGGGCCAGGCTGGGGAAAGGCCAGGCCAGCCTGGAGAGCAACACCCCTGACTATCCAGCACAGGCAAGAGTCCATCCGCAGCCCCCCTCCTCTCTGCCCCTGACAGCCCCAGGCTTCAGCCCTGCTCTGCTGGGATCCACCACCGGGGCGCTCCACCGGGACGTCAAGCTCCCGGGGGCGGGGCCATCTTTCAGTGCTGTGTTTAGACAGCAACTGGCCCTGGGGGTTCTGGTCATCGACTGGCGCGCCCACCTGAGCACTGCTGCAAAACGAACAGTGCACATAGGGGTCAGAGGGTTTCCTTAGACCGGTGCCATTGGGAGCAAAGGACAATCGGGTCTCTTGCTTTGTTTTCTTTCCTTTGATAATGGCGAGAACATCTCTCAGGCAGTGAGACCACCAAGGACTTAGACTGAAACGCAGCCACAAAGGGCATTGCTCTGCCCACTGCTGAATTGCAGCCACCTCTGGGGCAGAGTGCAGCAGTGGTGATCGCAGGCACTGCAGAATACCTTGCCCAGCTGAGTTTAGGGAGGCAGAATGGGACTGGCTATATTGGGACATGGCTGGGACACTGGGGCTAACTCCCAAGCATTGGGGAAAGTGGCCTCGAATCGTTAGCGACTCCAACTGGACAATGTGAGTTGTGTCGCTCATGGGGAAGCCAGCACCTCCAGCCTCCTACTAGGGAGTCGCACCTACACTGATTCCACCTGCAGCGCTGTCTGTGGTGCTCCAAGCACTTTGCTTTACCAGTAGCAGATGATTTATCCAGTTCCCACTGCAAAAGGAGACTCCATTCATCTTCCCAGCCACCAGGGCATTGTGAACGTCTCCTCTCCTTCTAAAGGGGGCCCTGATCCCCCCCAGAGTCCCATACACAGGGCTCTGCTAACCCATTTGCTGCATGCTTTAGTTTCATTTCGCCCTTGCGTCTCCCCAGCTCTCTGGTTGCCCTCCCTGTGCCCGGACTGTCCTTGGTCTTCAGGGGAGACAGGACACAGAAAGCAGGAGCCACACCCAGAGACAGAGCTGGCATCCGCCCTGCTCCTTGAACCCACACAAGCTCCTCTCTCTCAGCCAGTTCAGGTCCTGAGTGGCAGGAGGCAGGGAAGCCATCCGACCTGCCCCATCCCTTCAGTCGCGGGCATGTTGGGTAGGTCCTGGTGGCTCATTTAGCTGGGATCTGCTTGTTGCTAGAATCCTAGCCAGACTGTGACGATGGTAACCAGGGGAAATTCCTCTAGTCATTCAGTTGATCTCTGAAGGTGCCTACTGGGGAAGCAGGAGCCCCAGGTGCCAGGAGCCCAACAGATTTACTGCCTGGTTCTAAAGCCCAGTTGCCAGCTGATCTCGGGACAATATTCACTGGGGGCTCTAAGGGTCTGTTGCATGCAGTAGCCCTGTGGGGTTGTGGGCTCTCTCCCTCTGCCATTTCACCTGCATACCTGGGGCGAGATGGAGTAGCAGGCCTAAGCACCTCTGCTCTTGCCTAGGACTGACCACACCCAGTCACCTAGGGCTGGTCTAACTCAGGGCATGGCAGCTGGCCATACCCTCCCGAGCTGGTGATGGGTCCTGTCCTCCAAGTGGAGTCCTGGCCCTCACCACCGCCCTTCTGCTCAGCACTGCAATGGCAGGGCAGCTTACATCCACCTGGGGGTGACGGAGCGACTCCCAGACCAGCTCCAGCCAAGGGCTCATTAACAGCACAGCCCCTTCCAGAGGCCCAGTGGCGCTAATGGGAGCCTTTCCAGTGACTGTCTGGGAGCTGGAGTGGACACCATCTGGGCAGCCCCCTTCTCCTTCAGAGCCGCCCAAGAGCCCATCCTAGCCTGGCTACCATTTAGTTCCCTTGGGGGAAGAGTGAGGCGCTCGAGAAGGGAATCCTGCCACACAGCTATACATTTATCACCCCACCCTCTTGCTGCTGCTCTGCCCCTAAAGCATGAACACACGGCCTGTCAGAGCAGTGGAGGCCTGAGAAATCTTCCCACTGCACGGAGCTGGAGCCAAAGCCAGATCAGCCTAGTCCTCAGCTGCACTCAATTTAACTCCCGGGCAGTCCCTGGCCAGTGAGGGATGGGACATGGCAGAGGCTCCACTCTGAGCCCCTTCCTTTGGGCTGGGCTGGAGCGAGACAGCAAGCCTTACTCTTGTCCTCCAAAGACCCATGTCCCTACGCCAGTGACGGGGGGAGGCTGTTCTCCGCTGGAGATAGCTCCGCACATCGGGAGTGGATTTGATTCTCCCTTGTTGCTACATTTTTCTGCATGTTCATATGACAGACTGCAGGCACCTGGGGCAAGGGCTGTTATCGAATCATGAAGATTAGGGTTGGAAGAGACCTCAAGAGGTATCTAGTCTAACCCCCTGCTCAAAGCAGGACCAATCCCCAACTAAATCATCCCAGCCAGGGCTTTGTCAAGCCTGACCTTAAAACCCTCTAAGGATGGAGATTCCACCACATCCCTAGGTAACCTATTCCAGTGCTTCACCACCCTCCTAGTGAAATAGTTTTTCCTAATATCCAACCTAGATCTCCCCCACTGCAACTTGAGACCATTACTCCTTGTTCTGTCATCTGGTACCACTGAGAACAGTCTAGATCTATCCTCTTTGGAACCCCCTTTCAGGTAGTTGAAAGCAGCTATCAAATCCCCCCTCATTCTTCTCTTCTGCGGATTAAACAATCCCAGTTCCCTCAGCCTCTCCTCATAAGTCAGGGTTTCTCAACTAGGGTTCTGGGGCTCCCTGGGGGGCTGGAAGCAGGTTTCAGGGTGTCCTCCAAGCAGAGCTAGTGTTGGACTCACTGGGGTCCAGGGTAGAAAGCCAAAGCCCCACTGCCTAGCTCTGAAGTCTGGGGCCTTGAGCCCTGCCACCTGGGGCTAAAGCCAAAGCCTGAGCAATGTAGCTTTGCAGGGCCCCTAGTGGTGTGAGGCCCCAGACAACTGCCCTGCTTGCTACCCCATAACATGGGCCCTGGCTTTTATACGCAGAAAATCAGTTACTGTGGCACAAGGGGGCTGTGGAGTGTTTATAGCTTGTTGGGGGTTGAGAATCTCTGTCATGAGTCATGTGCCCCAGCCCCCTGTCTCTTCACCACATGTAAACAGCACCTTGCACAATGGGATTCCTGACCTCTGACTTCTGCAAGTGCAAATAAAAATTACTTTTAAAAGTTACTTTGCTTTTGCCTCTAGTGACTTTTTAACTGCAGAATACCTCTGTAACTGCAGCACTGCTGAACTGCTGCACCTCTGGGGTGGAACACAGCAGCTGTTTAATAGTGCACTGCAACGGCCAAGAAGAATCCCGTGTGCAACTGAAACCCCAAGGGAGTGTTTGGGAGGTGTAATATGTTGACCCAAGCTGGGATTGGGGCAGAACTTTGGGGTGGCAACTCCTGATGACGGAGCTTTGCAGCTGAAGAGCCTGGAGAGATTTTAAGCCTTAAGAAAGTTTAAAGTAAAAGGACAACAGGATGGAGGTGGAGGAACCCAGGGAAAGGTGGGCTAGTGGGGATATCAGCCCGGTTGGATTCACCCATCACTGGGCCCTAGGCAAACACTCTTCTCCCAGCCTCGTGGGACAGGACCTGCCACTGTGGGGTGAGTGCAAGATGGGTGCACTCTCCAAGCCCCCTCATCCTCCTGTCTCCCCTCTGCATCAGGGTGAGATTAGGGTGGCAGCTGCCATGGTGGAGGGTGAAGCTGCCCCCTTGGCACAGCGAGGAGGAAAAGCAAAGGAGGAGGATGCTGGCCTAGGATTTTAAGCCCTATGTGTCAATGCAGCCCTGGATATCACGCTGAGATTTGGGGCAACAGAGACCCTCTGCCATCCCACTCGAGCCAGGACACAGAACTCTCTGCAGCATCAAGGGCCCATCCTGCTATCCTCACTCAGCCCAGACTGGGAGCTTTGCATGAGTGCACTGGGCAGGACTGGGCTCTGAACTGATGGAAAGGCCCAGCCCCCATGTTTAGCGCCAACGGAGTCCTGCTTGGTCCATCTCCAGGGCCAGGCATGGAGGGGACCTGGGGCATGTGGATTTCTGCAGGGGCAGGAAGGATCTTGATCTACGCAGGAAACACACATCCGGCTCTCAAGATGGCTTCCTGCCTGCAGCCTCCAGTGGCCTCAGCTCCTCTCTAGCAGCCCCTGCTCTTACTTACCTTTCACACCTTCATCCCCAGGACTCCCATGGGTGGATGGAGACCTCCAGAGCTGGTAGGAATCTGAGGGGGCAGCCCCCTTGGTTACGAGGTGTCTGTTGGGTACTGGGGAGGTTGCAGACTCGCCTGCTGACAGCAACGCCACCTATGAGCAAGAGAGAGTTCCCAGCAGTGTGCCCAGACATACTGCTCTAGCCAGACTTGGGGCCTATCTGCTCTCCCCACTACGGTTCTGCACTTACGGCTGTCACCCACAGCCACTCAGCATGTCCTTCCGAGGTTAGTGAGCCTGGTCACAGGTTCAATCTCCCCTGATGTCCCACCCAAGGGTCTGGTGTTGCACTTTTATGGAGGAAGCTTTGCATTGTCCTGGACATTCAGAGCTTTGGGGTTGAGGGGAGGAACTTGAAGCTTTGCTGAATGCACGGAGTGGGGCTTGAGGACCTTGGTGTTCTGACTTGGTAGCCCTTATCTCTGCACAAACTTGCACCAGCTGAATTAAACTGGTTTAGTTAGCCCTTGTGCATACACCGTTATTTCAGTTTAAAAGCAGCTTATGTTGATTTAGCTTAAACCACTTCCTAAGGCCTTGTCTGCACTGGAAATGTGAACTGGTCAAAGTTCTGTCGGCCTAGTGCCACCAACTGTTCAGGAGGATGCGCTCACACTCAGCTGGTAGGGGTGGTGCATCATGCTGATTTGGCAAAAGCACGTTGCACTGTGGGTAAGCATTCCAGCATCCTCCAAGCCACCTTCAGGCATGCTGCCTTGTAGGAAACTGTTGCTGTGTATTGTGAGATACCCAGGTACCTCTCAAGGAACTGTGGGCATTAGGGGGTCAAAGCCCGCCACTCCCTCTGTTCTATCCCATGACTACAGCTCTACCATATTCATGATCCATTTTGGTCAATTTCACGGTTATGGGATTTTAAAAATAGTAAATTTCATGATTTCAGCTATTTGAATCTGAAATTTCACAGTATTGTAATTGTAGGGGTCCTGACCCAAAAAGGAGCTGGGGGGGTTTCACAAGGTTATTGTAGGGGGCGTGCGGTACTGTTACCCTTATTGCTGCAGGTGGTGGCGCTGCCTTCAGAGCTGGGCAGCTGGAGAGCAGCAGCTGCCGGCTAGGAGCCCAGCTCTGAAGGCAGAGCCGCCGCCAGCAGCAGCACAGAAGTAAGGATGGTGTGGTATGGTATTGCCACCCTTATTTCTGCACTGCTTCCTGAAGAGCTGGGTCCTCAGTCAGCAGCTGCCACTCTCTGGCCGCCTAGCCCTGAAGACAGTACGGAAGTAAGGGTGGCAATACCACGATTCCTCACTCCACTCTGCAACTCTCTTTTGGGTCAGGACCCCCAGTTTGAGAAATGCTGATCTCCCCTATGAAATCGGTAGCGTATAGGGTAAAAGCACATAAAAGACCAGATTTCATAGTCTGTGACACATTTTTCATGGCCATGAATTTTGTAGGGCCCTACCCATAGCTGACTGTTCTGGTCCCATTTATGAGCTTGTCCCTGCACCTGTGGACAGGGTCCAGGGGAGCACAGCACCGTTCTCCATTGTAAGGACAGGGCGTATGGTCCTATTGCCTTTGCAAGGCCGCAGTGCTCAGATGCACCTAGCTGGCCAGTGAATGCTTGGGCTGTGCTGCTGCAGCTATTCATGGAACAATTGCACTCGAGAAGCAGGGTTAACCCAGGTCAGAGTGTCCACACAGCCTCCTACACCTTACATTGGTGCTACTCTGCATGGAGACAAGCCCCTGGTGTGCAAAGGGTCATATGGAAAACCTGGGCTGGGTTCTTGGGAACAGTTTCTATTTCCTTGTGCCAAAGGCCTGGTCAGAGCCATGGGGACTTTTTTTAGGACATAGTGACTTGGGCCTTTAGGTGGTAGGTGTCCAACTTCCATGGCTTGGTGAACCCGCTGAGCTCAAGCACTAATCTCTGGTAGGGGCTGGAGGGAGAGACCCCCTGTTGTGGGGCTATTTCTGATGCCAGGTCTAAAGCAGACCAAAGGTTAAAGGACACAGAGGGTTAACCTGGTAGCCCAAACCCCTAATCATAGAATCATAGAATCTCAGGGTTGGAAGGGACCTCAGGAGGTCATCTAGTCCAACCCCCTGCTCAAAGAAGGACCAACCCCAACTAAATCATCCCAGCCAGGGCTTGTCAAGCCTGACCTTAAAAACTGCTTAAGGGGAGATTCCACCACCTCCCTAGGTAACCCATTCCAATGCTTCACCACCCTCCTAGTGAAATGGTGTTTCCTAATATCCAACGTAGACCTCCCCCACTGCAACTTGAGACCATTGCTCCTTGTTCTGTCATCTGCTACCACTGAGAACAGTCTAGATCCATCCTCTTTGGAGCCCCCTTTCAGGTAGTTGAAAGCAGCTATCAAATCCCCCCTCATTCTTCTCTTCTGCAGACTAAACAATCCCAGTTCCCTCAGCCTCTCCTCATAAGTCATGTGCTCCTCCCCCTAAACATTTTTGTTGCCCTCCGCTAGACTCTTTCCAATTTTTCCACATCCTTCTTGTAGTGTGGGGCCCAAAACTGGACTCCAGATGAGGCCTCACCAATGTCAAATAGAGGGGAATGATCGTGTCCCTGGATCTGCTGGCAATGCCCCTACTTATACAGCCCAAAATGCCATTAGCCTTCTTGACAAAGGCACACTGTCGACTCATATCCAGCTTCTCATCCACTGAAACCCCTAGGTCCTTTTCTGCAGAACTGCTGCCTAGCCACTTGGTCCCTAGTCTGTAGCAGTGCATGGGATTCTTCCATCCTAAGTGCAGGACTCTGCACTTGTCCTTGTTGAATCTCTTCAGGTTTCTTTTGGCCCAATCCTCTAATTTGTGTAGGTCCCTTTGTATCCTATCCCTATCCTCCAGCATATCTACCACTCCTCCCAGTTGAGTGTCATCTGAAAACTTGCTGAGGGTGCAATCCACGCCATTCTCCAGATCATTAATACACTGGCCTCCCTGTGACATTGAGCCCCGATGGGTTACAGGATCACAATAGAACCTCACCAGCACATTCCTCAGGGCCACAAGCCAACTGGTCTTAGTGACACTTCTGGAGACCTCAGACAGTCCAACCTATGGAATGTCATCTCCTAGGGAACACACCATATGGCCTGGTGTCACCCCAGCTGGAGACCATTCATATCACACAGGGATAGAAAACAGGCACCAGATCCACCTCTCATCTCCTCCACTGCCAGGCCAGTCCCCTACAGTCTGGTTTGCAAGGCCTGTTAGTTGTGTGTGTCTCAGATGCTGGGGCTTCACAGCATTGGCACAGGTAACTCACCCACATATGCCTGAGTGGCAGAGCTGTGAACAGAACCCAGGAGTTTGGTGTCCCATGGTTTAATAACCACAAGACCATCTGTCCTCCTGGAAATGCTTATAGCAACCTGAAACGTCAACCGTTAAAATCCCACCTGGTTCAGAAAGCACTCAGCCTCTGAACAGCCATGCCACACCCTGGCTGTGCTCTATCTTATCCTGTGCAACTTCTCGAGTGCTTTGGAATTGCAATTCCTGTGGGAGGGAGATGGATGATCTGTTGGGGACTGACCTCCTCCTACACACGGTGCATGTCTATAGAGAAAGGCTGGGTGGTCCAGTGGCTAAGTCTAGGACTCAGACAACACAGGTACAATTCCCCTCTGCCACAGACTTCATGTGTGACCATGGGCAAGTCACTTAGCTTCTCTGTAAAAATGGGGATAATAGCGCTGCCCTGCCTCCTCGGGGGTCATGAGGATAAATACACTGAGGTGCTTTCTGTAATGAGAGTTTTGTCAGTACTACAGAGAGACAGCTGTCTGCTCCTGGGGCTGGCACAGCTGGCTGAAAACAAAACAAATGCAATTTTGCCCCAACATTTTGAAATGTTGAAGTTCTTTTCATTTCAAAGGATAAAACAGAAATTGCAAGACAAAGGAAGGTGCCCAGGAACTGCATTTCTGGGCAGAAAAAGAAAGAAGAACCTCTCCAGTAGGAACAAGGCAAAAAGAAGAAAGAAATGAAGAATAATAAACAAAAATACTTAAAGAAATGACAGCACAAAATGTAGATGAAAAAAGAAAGACAATTGTTTAAAATGAACAAGCTGGCAGCCCTGCTCCACGTGTGACACAGAACATCGGGGGCTGGAATAGCCGACCACTTCCAACATTTCCATGAGATTTCACTGGGATCCAGGGGTCAATGGCAGACTCACCATTGATCTCAACCTCCGTGAGATGCAAAGTTCTGAGGTGAGAAGGTCACGCTGGTTCCCCTACCACACTCTGTGCTCCCTGATCCTTTACCCACATCCCGCCTCCAACCCCTGCCACGTAGACACTGACCTGGGCTTCCAGGCTGTTGAGACGTGTCGTCAGTTCCTCCACTTTGCTGCAATTCAAACACCCTGGGAAATCAACCGAAAGAACAGAGAGTAAAGGGACTGGGGGGAAATCTGAGGCCAGGATGGAGGGGTGGAGAGAGGGAGGGGGGAGGAAATAAAGTGAGGAGAAGAGTGTGGGGCAGGGAGTACGGATGTGGGCTCATAACATTCTGTGCCAAACATTCCCTGAGCAGCCGACTGTACGCTGCATGCCAGGTGCAGGCGTAACCCACTGGCACACGTGTGCTAGGTCCACTCTGTGCCCAGCCTGCAGAGGCCAGGAGTCTGCTACAGCCTCACTCACAGAGCTTCAGCAGCTCATGCTTTTTGCTCTGTTCAATCCTGGTGATGTGAGCCAAAGTGGGACCCACACCCTGGCTCCAGGACAGGGAAGCACCAGACAAGTCAGGCCCAGTCACTCTTTGTCATCCCCGTTCTGCTCCCCTAGGGGGTCCTAACCCTGATCCCAGGAGACCTCACCTGCTGGGGGAGACCAGAACTCGCTTCCAGGCAGGACTTGTTCCCTGGGGCTCACCCTGAAGAGTAAGACTCCCACAGCGGAGACAATGCCTACCCTGGGCCCTGCCCCAGTTCCAGCCATTGGGGCACACAGCTCAGCCTCAATCTGCACCTGCACAGCTACCCCAGTGGCTGTCATTGGAGCAAATGGGCAGTGCGGGAAAGGCCTCAGGCTCTAGGTCTTGGGGACCTGAGCCCGGGTTTGAAGGATTTCCAAGGGTCACGCAGCAGGGCCTTGGGAATGGTCCTTTACCCGATTTCACGGAAATGGCGAGCAATAGAGACGTTATGATCTAAAGCTGGTTCTGGACCAGGGCTGGGCAGATAACAACCGACCCCTGGGCCTTCGCAGCCAGACCTGCACCAGGCCTTTCTTCAAGCCTCGACATGGCCAGATCATTTCCCATGAACAGCCCTTTATTTCCCCTGGATGCCATCGGGATTGGAAAGTGCTCAGGAACCATGAGGAAGGCTGCCCTGAACTGTTGTGAGGTGTTATAACAGGTGGAGTGCTGGAGCCCAGAGGCAGCTGCATTTCAGCAGGAGGTGAAATGGCATTTTATCTACTCTGATCTAAACTAACTGGCCACAGCCCTGGAATGAATCTGGCCCGTCTCTTCAACTAGTTTTGCTCCTGGCTCTGCAGCGATGAGACCTGAAGACAGGTCAGACACCCCTTAGCTTCACCAACAGCATATGCCAAGGTGGAAGAGCCTCTTCTGAGTGTGACAGAGGCAGAAGGAGAAGAGGGAAAGGCTCATTCTCATTTTCCAGTGTCACAGGGAGCCAGGATAATTGCGGTTAATTGCTACTAGTTCCAACAAGGAGCCTGCAGTCCTCCCTGTCAACAATCAAAGCCATCTCCATGGTTACTCATGGCCTGGCTCTGACTTTTAAAGGGGCAGCATCTCTTTTTTTGGCATCTGCCATTTCAAGATCTCTTCCCCGCTTGCTCAGCGGGGGATGATCTGAGTCCTAGCAATGTCCTCGTCTGTAATTTCTCCTCAGCCCAAGTCTCTAAGGGCTGGTCTACACAGGAGGGTGGGGGTGTCGATTTAAGATACGCAACTTCAGCTACATGAATAACATAGCTGAAGTCGAAGTGTCTTAGATTGATTTACCTTGGTCCCCACGGTGCGCGGCTCCCCCGTCGACTATGCTACCGCCGCTCGCTCCGGTGGAGTTCCAGAGTCGATGGGGAGCACGTTAGGGGATCGATATATCACGTCTAGATGAGACGTGATATATCGATCCCCCAAAAATCAACGTACCCTATGGCTGAAGACGCTGTTCCCAGATGAGAGTAGATAAGGGCTCTGTGCAGATCCCATGGACACAGCCCCGCGAGTCAGCTGGAGAGGTCCCCAAGGCCATAGCCACCCACAGTCCCAGACATTAACGACCCAACTAGTCCATCCAGGGCAGGATTGGCCCCTCCAGGTTTCATGTCCCATTTCTGGGGCTTGCCCACCCTTGCCCTGGAGGAATCTCCTTCTCCAGAGTGTGTGTGTGTGTGTGTGTGTTGGGGGACGGGGGGCAGGGGCAGCTCCAGGACCCAGCATGCCAAGCGCGTGCTTGGGGCGGCATGCTGCGAGGGGTGCTCTGCCGGCGCTGCGAGGGCCTGCGGGAGGTCCACCGGAGCCACGGGACTGGCGACTGGCAGAGCGTCCCCCGCGGCATGCCACTGTGCTTGGGGCGGCGAAATGTCTAGAGCCGCCCTGGCGGGGGTGGGGGGCAGATTTCCCTCTGTCCGGCATCATGTGTGGTCGCTCAGTGCAAAGTGGGTTTACAGTGCTCCTGTTCTGATGTGATGTGAGTGGACTACTGATGCAAATGGCTGCAAAAGGGGTGAGTAACCAGGATCAGGCCCTTTCGTCTGCAGCCTGCTGAATCTTGGAGCTGAGGGATCTTGCAGCAAGAAGCAGATGTGGGGGGCAGATGGAATGGGATGGGGGAGCACAGCTCTCTTGCTCTTCCTCCCTTTCCTCTCCTCTTTGTAAAACAAACTCAAGGAAGGACTTCTGCACACAATACACAGTCAACCTGTGCAGTGCGCTGCCAGGGGGTGTTATGAAGGGCAAAACTGTAGCTGGGTTCAGTAAATAATTCAATAAGTTCCCGGAGGATTGGTCCATCACTGGCTATTAGCCCAGATGGTCAGGGTGCAACCCCATGCTCTGGGTGTCCCTAAGCCTCTGACTGCCAGAAGCTGGGACGGGATGACAGGGGATGGCTTACTCGATAATGGCCCTGTTCTATTCATTCTCTTTGAAGCACCTGGCATTGGCCACTGTCAGAGGACAGGACACTGGGCTTGACAGACCATTGGTTGGACATGGTCCTTCTTATGTTCTTATGAACATTGCTGTCATTTGGTGGCCTGGGTGGAACAAGCCGGTGGGTCCCAGAGGCTGACCTATCGTGGTCCCAGAAACCACTACCCCAGTGGGCCCTCTCCATTGGAGGCTAAGTACATGGAGAGAGAATGAGCACCCTCTGTTACCCTGGGAATGATGGCAGGTGGCTGAACCTGAACGTCCAAGGGGTTTCACAGAGGACCCAGGGGCTGTGTTCCGAGGATCCCTTCCAACATCCCCTCTTCATGTTCCGGGGGTATCCATGAAGACCAGTTGCTAATGTTGAACTGGATTGGAAGGATGTGGTTGGTTGTTGATCACCTGGTGGCATGGGCGGTGGGTATAACAGGTATAACCCTAAGCCAAGCCCTGGCCTTGGCCATGCTGGTGCCCAAGCTGGCGGGAGCTCAGCTCCATCGCTGGTTGGAGGCCAGCAGGCTGGCACTGTGGGTGGCCTGGCACTGGGGGCCGGCGCTAGGGCGGTCTGCTGGCCCAGTCCTGGGGCTGTCTCCTGCCATCCTTCCTTGGTATGACCCAGGGCAGAAAGCAGGGAGAAGGCCCGCCCTCTCTTCTGCCAGCCTCCCCTGGGTGTCACCTGGGGCACTGGGGAATGTAGGGAAAGAGGTTTGGCTGGGGGTCCTCTGGCTGTGGGGGGAAGGGGCGTTCAGGTAGGGGTGGGGCCTTGGGCGCAAGGGGCAGGGCCGTGTGGCTAGCACACGTGCTATCCATGCCTGGAGGAATGTACCCTTTGTGAGAGCTGAGTCCCCACCACTCCAGACATGCCCCCACCAGCCTGCCCTCGCCACTCCCCTGGGGTGTATGCTCAGAAAGCACAAGGCTGGAGAAAGTCCCAGTGGATGCCAGTCAGAAGCTAGAACAAAAGGAGAATATATGGGAAGCGAGGTACCTCTGCCCCCAACCCTCAACAGCTGGACTCAGCAAGCCATGCCAGGCAGCGGAGTCTGGAGAGAAGAGAAGGCCAAGTTTAAAAAGCCATGTAAACCCCAGAAATGATGAGGAGGAAGGATGCTTGGCACTGCTGTCCTGTCCACAGACACTTCTCCTTCCTGCACTCCCATGTCCACCTCCCTCCCCAGAGCAGCCCTGGTCGTGCCGGGTAGATGGAATTCCTGCCCGTGACATGCTCGGAAGGCAGGGGTACAGTCACCTGACCTGACACTCCCTGGCCAAAGGGCCATGTTTGCAGGTGGCTTGGGAAGGAGGCAATGCACGTGGGGTTGGTTCCTGTTCTGTTGCATGGGGAGGGTTGCGGGAAGAGAGTCAAACGGTTACATGCAGCAGCGCTATCTCCCAGCCCGGCTGTGGGATATGGGAAATGGTGAGCCGGAGTCTTCTTTGGGGCAGAGCAAAAGGCGCCTTGAACACCCATCTGGCAGCTCCTCTACACTGCCAGAGTGGTGCAAAGGGGCCTGGGTATCCATCCTCGGCATGCAGCCAATAGCAAATCATCCATGCTCACACATAGGGCTGTTCCCACACAATGGGGGTTAGCATCTGACAGTGCAGAACCAATCCTATTGGCCTCTTGGTGGGGGGCAGGCACAGCAAGCCCCATCCCTCTACTGAAGACAGTCCCAGGAAAAGCCAGATGCTCTCACCTTATGCCCTGCTGAGATCCCAAACATGCCCCGAACTGAGGGGCAAAGGCGCAAACCAGCAGGAAATAACCTGGCCCCACTGCACTTGGTGGTAAAACTCCTATAGACTTCAGGGCAACCAGGATTTCACCACTGGGTCGAACCTCAGCCCAGGAGCAAGAGCTGGGCAGGCAAGCTGTCCCCCTGTGTGTTGACTTGCTCTGAATAGTCTGTGTACTGCACCTTTAATAGGGGAGGGGGTTTGAGGTGCAGGTTTCGTCCGGGAGGCGCTTACCACAGGTGGCTCCCAGCCAGCGGCGCAGCAAAGCTTAGGCAGGCTGCCTGCATGCCATGGTCCCACATCACTCCAGGAAGTGGCTGGCTGCTGGCACGTCTCTGTGCGTCCCTGGTGGGAGGGGGACAGCCTGTCTCCATGCGCCGCTTGTGGCCGCAAACACCGCCACCGCAGTTCCCATTGGCCAGTTCCCAGCCAATGGGAGCTCCGGGGACAGTGCTCGGAGCGGGGTCAGTGCTCGGAGCCACCTCTGCCCCTCCCGGGGCTGCAGAGACGTGCCAGCAGCCATCCGATTCCGGGAGCGGTGTGGGACCACTGCATTCAGGCAGCCTGCCTGAGCTGTACTGCACCGAAGCCCCCGCTTATCCCCAGGCCCTGGGCTGCAGCCTCTAAAGCCCCTGTGTTAATCTGGCCCTGCTAGTGCCTGGCTTCCCTCATTCTCTCCCTCTTTCCCCATCTGTCTATTGTTCTCTTTTCTCACTGCCACTCTCTCTGCCCCCTCACTGCCCCTGAGACAGGTCGGAGCAGGGGCAAGGGCAGTACGGGTTTGAGGGGAGGAGAGACACAGGGTTTCTAGCACAGCACAAGCTCCAGCCAAAGGAAGGTGACACCTTCCCTCCAGACCCACCTGAGTAGGATGCTGGTCGGAGGGGGAGCCTGCGCAGGGGGGCACTGGGACGGCCGGCTTCCTGCGGGGCAACATAGCTGATGGTCTCTGCAAAGGAAACAGATGGCATTAGTCACTCAGTGGACTGGCTCATAGGGTCTGTGGTCTCCATGCTGTCCCCCGGGGCTGGAACCCCAACCCCCAAGGAGGCTGTCCAGGGAAACTGACCCCTAGTCCCTGTCTTGGGGGCTCTCGGGACCTCTCAGCTCTGGTATTGCCCTGTGAAGGGAGCTGAGCTCAGCGGGACAGATGCTTATTCCCACTCCTCTCCTGCTGCTCCCAGGGGGTACAAGGCCCTTCCAGGGGCTGGCTCCTGAGAGAATCAGTCACATTCAATAACACTGAGGGAGACCAACTTGTGGAGGTCCAGGATTGGACACACCCAGCCAGGGCCAACCATGCCTACTGCAGCACTGCAAAGCCTGGGTGCAGAGACCAATTCATGGGAATGCAGGGCCCACGCCAGCGCAGATGCCAGCAGTGCGATGGACAGCCAGAGGGACACTGAGCAGAGGGCTGGAGGGGTGGGAGAGTGGGGGCAGAGGAGAGCATGTTGAGCTGTGCCCACCTCGGGGACCCTCCTTGTTTCCTTGGGTCTGGGTCACACTCTACAAGTCTGGACAGTTGATTGGGGATGCTGCTGGGCCAGTGTGGGGACCAGCCTGGGTCTCCCACAGGCTGGCACACAGAATTAATTGCTAGCCCCGAGCTGGCTGTCTGCTTTGCCACAGGCCTCCAGCAGGCTGGTGCTGTCTGACCCCCCGGCACTGCAGAGTCCCTGCAGCATGGCCCGTCTCCCCACACAAAGCAGAAGGGGCGACAGGCACAGCCGGCCAGGGCAAGGGTAAGACCTGGTGCTGCTGGGATGGGGGAGCAAAGGAGGATGGGCCAGCCTGGGCCTGGACATGCTCCGAAGGTGCCAGGTCTGGTTCAGGTGCCAGCTCTCTGTGCTCCCCCCAGGGACTCCCCCAGAGCCAGCCGGGCACTGAGAAGATGCCAAAGCTTCTTCCTAGGCCCTGCAAGGAGCTAACTGAAGTGCAAGGGGGTTAACAACTCCCCATCCCCCACAGTAGGGTGACCAGATGTCCCGATCAAACTGGCATTGTCAATGTACGATCGGGGTGCCATTTGTCCCGATGTTCAGGTGGGGAGGCGAGTGAGAGGGAGGCGCCAACTCCGTGGCGGGGCTGGAGCACTCACAGGGAAAAATTGCAGCCAAGCTCCCCCCTCCTCGCCTCCTTCTCCCCCCTCCCCCCAGTGCACCACAACCCCGCTCCTCCCCCTCCCTCCCAGGGCTTCCCGCTGCCTAACAGCTGTTCGGTGGCGCTTAGCGCTTTCCGGGAGGGAGGGGGGAGGTGCGGGGACGCAGCGCGCTCAGGGGAGGAGGTGGAGAAGAGGCAGGGGAGAGGTGGGAACTTGAGGGAAGGGGGTTGAAAGTGGGTGGAGCGAGGGTGGTGCAGGGGTGGGAAGATGCGGGGGTGGGTGAGCACCCACCCTACAGAGGGGAAGTCGGCACCATGGGGGGAGTGGTGGGCGGGGGGGCAAAGAGGCCAGCGGTGAGTGAGCGAGTGGCGGCGGGTGGGCCGGGGGGGGCGGCGGTGAGGAGGCGAGCAGTGTCCCGATATTTATGTGTTGTGATCTGGTCACCCTACCCCTCAGGTCTCCCAGGCTGTCCAGGAGTCGCCTCTTCCGCTCCACCTCCCCGGCTAATAAGGAAACCCCTGCGCCCAACTTCCCTCCTCACTGGGGTGTGTAGGCAGGTGTGGCCCCTTGCTTACAGCTGTACAGCCAAGGAGACCCTGGTGAATCGGGGGGCAGTGGGGAGGGAAAGCCGGTGCCTTTTGATCTCTCCCTCCAACTAAGCAATCTGATCTAACGTTCCCCTCTGCCTCCAGGCAGAGTTCCCGCCTGCCCACAGCTCAGTTCCCCAGTCCCTGCCCCCACAGGGCTGGGGCTGTAAGGGAGGGGTGCCCTAAACTCAACCCACAGGCCTTTTGGGGTGCGGAAGGAAACAAGGACAACACACACTTTCCCTGGGCAGTGGGGACAGAATTCCAAGCTCCCAGTAGCTCAGACAAGGGATGGACCCTGGCTGTTGGGAACAGCCGGAGAACCGCAGCGGGGAGAGGGAGGCAGATGAATCCCTCTCTGTCCTGATGGCCACTCAATAAGGCCCAAGCCAACATCTGAACTCAGACCCCAGCATAGGATCGGGCACTGACCACCCAGAGTGGCTTCACCTGTGGGTTCTCTGACTTGGAAAATCAGAGCCAGCTACATTTGTCAGGGCCCTCTCTCTCTGCTGCTCCCCATCTCGGGCACATGGGGTCACAGTCACGTTCTCTTCCCAAGCAGGGAGATGGAGGGGGTTGGGGTAAGCTGATGACTTCCTGCAGTGGCGGCGGAGAAGCTAAGAAGTGTTGCTTCATCCGTCCATTCGGGGTCAATGTCCTTGGGGTCCCAAGGACACAGCAATAAATTCCCATTCTCAGAACTGCCTTTCTTGGAAGGACGGCACTGAACGTTAGGCCAAGCTCCCAGCTAGAAAATCCCTGTTGGAACGAATCTAGACGAACGCTAGGGGGTGTGAGGGGCAATAGCTAGGGCCAGCAACACGCTGAACTAGCACCAGAAACAGTGAATATGTGACAGCCTATGTGCATGGCCCTCTGAGCTACACTGCAATTCCGCACTGCTTTCCACCCCTCCATACACTGCCCCTTTGCACTGCATTACACCTGTACGCTGCACTGCACCTCCAACCTACTCTGCAACTCTCCATGTAGTGTGTCTCTGTACTATACTGCAATTAGTCACTGCTTTCTACCAGTGGGGATGGCCCGGGGGAAAGAGGAGGTATAGTGGCATTGGTGAATGGGGGAATGTGGTGTGGTGGGCAGCATATGCAAGGTATAGTGAGCAGACACTGGGAGGCAAGGCCTGGAGCGTTCCACATTGCATTGCGTGGGGCTGCCCTACAGGCAGTATGTGCAGACAGGTGGGTGGGATTAGTCCTGAGGCCATGTGACAGGAGCACAGCTGAGTTCACCCCACACTCAAGCACATGTCCTGGTCCTGCCTCCCCTTAGTGCATTTGGAGGAGCTGGGAGTTTGCATTTGCAGAAAGAGGCCAAACTTTTGCAAACACCTTTCGAGCACGGATGTTTGATTTGCTTTGAGATCAGGGCCTGCACTGGTGCTGCTGGGGTAGGCAGAGACCACGAGAGTGAGTTAGCATGGGATTCACCTGGGGGACTCACTGCTGCAGCCTAGTATCCTAACCAGGGACGGTTCCAGGCCTCAGCACGCCAAGCGCAAGCTTGGGGCGGCAAGCCACGGGGGGCGCTCTGCCGGCGCCACGAGGGTGGCAGGCAGGCTGCCTTCGGCGGCTTGCCTGTGGAGGGTCCACTGGTCCCGCGGCTTCGGCACACCCTCCACAGGCAAACCGCCGGAGGCAGCCTGCCCGCGTGCTTGGGGCTGCAAAATCCCTAGAGCCGCCCCTGATCCGAACGAACTGGCTGCTGTGTGCGAGCCCTGCCCTCTACTGGCTGCAATGAGAACTGTTCCCCATGTTGGTAGGCGCTCGGCTGCTCAGCGTTAATTCTGATCCAAGGTGAACTCCAGTGAGGGTTTCCAGCGCAGTGGCAGCTGCGTTCGAGCTCTGCTGACACTGTGACATTTCCAGAGGGAGGATCAGGGAGCTCATGGGCTTTGGACATTATCTAGGCAAATGACTAAATAAAGCTTGTATATTTTTTCTAAGGCAGAAATATAGGGGCCAGCCCTGGCATTCAGTTAGACTGGAGCGAATCTGGAGTGACTCCACTGATCGCTCCTTTGACTCCACGAGGAGCACTGCAGATTTCTCCTAGTGTCACTGCAAATGGGCTCTGGCCCAGTTTGGCTCCGGGCAGCGGGCAGTGGAGGAGTGAGGGCGGCTCAGGCACCAAGGAGGATATAGTTACTAGAGAAAAACAAAGCTGAATTCCCCCTCCCAGAGATCAGAGCTGAGCTCACATTCCGAAACCAGGCTCCATCTGGGACCAGCTGGAGGAAATGACCCCAACTGAGACATACACAGAGACACAAAGGATTTCCTGAGCCACCCACATCCTCTGGGAGCACTCGGGGGTGGGGGTGGGGGGGGGATGTCAGGTTGGACCCACAGTGAAAGGGTCCCGCCTCTTTCTGGTCCCCATGCATCCCAGCTCCCAGGTGTCACCCAGCAGAGCTTGCAGGCCAGGTCCCCACTAGGCAGAGGGTCTTCCTGGGTTTGGGGGCTCAGTCACATGTAAGGAATAGCCCCCAGCAGAGGGCTCCTGCCCCCCCTTTGGCTCTGAGCTCCATGGCAAATGTGATGGACAGGCCCCACTGGCACCGAGGCTTTGTTCTTCTCTAGCTCCTTCCCTCCCAAGCTGCTTCCCCCACACCAGTGAGTTTAACTTCACAGTGTCCCTGCAAGACAGAGACAATGCCCCCACGATGCAGAGATGGGGAAACTGAGGCACTGGCTCTGATATGCCCCAGGTGACACAGCGAGTCAACAACAGTGCTGGGGACAGAAGCCAAGAGGCCTTTCTCCCTGTTCTAACCACCAGACAACACTACCTCACAGAGCCAGAGCCAGAACCCAGAGCCCTGACTCTCTATCCCCTGCTCTTGCTAGTATACCACATTTCCCACCCAGAGTCAGGAGGAGAACCCAGGAGTCCTGGGTCCCAGAGCCTTGCTCTGGCCATTAAACCTCCCAACTTCCCACACTATAATAACAGAAACAAAAATAAAAACTACTCACCAGTTTTTAAAAAGCAATTGCAGTGCCCATGCAAATGGCACCAGCTTCACAGCCTAGACTGAAAATCTCTGTTTAACCCCCGAGTCGGTGCAGCATGGGCAGCAACTGGGCAAGCACCCCACACGCCTTGCCCCCGCCCCGATAGCACCCCCTGTGTGGCTGAGTCTGCATTCCCCAATCAGCCCTTGGCTTCTCTCCTTGTCAACAAGGGGGCGAGTTCCCAGCCATGCTGGT
Source organism: Chelonoidis abingdonii (assembly GCF_003597395.2). Classification (NCBI taxonomy): domain Eukaryota; kingdom Metazoa; phylum Chordata; order Testudines; family Testudinidae; genus Chelonoidis; species Chelonoidis abingdonii. The sequence continues at coordinate 31,074,476 of NC_133790.1, read as the reverse complement.
ATTTTGGGTTGTGGTGCAAGGCTTGTGATATTGGTGTATGTCTGCAAGCCCCAGCTCCCGGATTCCTGGCATGGGGAGAATCCCAGCTTTCATTTTATGAAATAAAGGGAACAGTCTAGCCCTGCTGGTTATGCAGAAAACATGATCCCTAAAGGCTTACAAACCAGAAGGCACCTATGCAGAACCCAGACCTAAAGTCTCATGATTTTTAACCCACTCTCACAATTTTGGGAGCTGGACCCAGACTGGTGATTGTTGAACAACTGTGGCTGGCAAAACTGCCCTTGTCTATTGAGGCTGGACTGAGTCCTTGCCCAGATCCATCACATGTTATTAACTCAACTCAGCCCCAAGCTCTGGAGGGGAAAGGCCCGTATCCCATTGCTGATCCCCACAGCTGGCTAATCCCTTTTGCCCAAGTTCCCAGAGCAGCCCATGGCATCTGTTCAGGCACACACAGACAGCCTTTCTCCTGTGACTCGGACACTGAGAGGTGCCCCTGGCTGCGGGATGCCCTGACAGCAGCCTGAGCACTATGTAACCTGTGGTTTAACCCCCTCCTATGTGCGATTCTCTCCGAAGCTCAGCACTGATCGTGCCATTGCTACCCAGCAGGTCATACCCTGCACCCCATCTCTAGGCAGCATGGTGTTTCCTCAATGGGAAAGAACCGCTCACATTACAATCCAAAATCCACCATCATGCTCATCAACAAGGGCATCAAGATACAGGCCCTGCCACCCCTCCTTCCTCGCCAGCCCCCTGCTCCCATCTTGCTGCACCCAGAGCTCCAAGCCCTAGATGGACATGCTGACCAGGGCTGGGAATTAACTTGGTTGCTACCAGCCAAGGAAGGATGCCTCTGGAGGCTCAGATGGGTACATCAGGTAACAGAATATTGGGCAGGGGCACAGAGGCTCTGGGGCAGGGGCTTGGTGGTACAAAGCACTAATTGCTCCTTTGTGGGTCTTAGTTCAAATCCTGGTCTGATCACAGGTGGAGGAGAGTTTTGGGTCTCAGTCTTGGGGACTTGAACTCAGGCCACCTGGTTTTTATTCCTAGCTCTGCCATGGACCCACTGGGTGTCACTTGGCAGGACACTTCCTCGCTCTGTGCCTCAGTTTCCCCATCTGACCTCCTCTGTAGAATGCTTTGAGACCTACTGAGGGACAGAGCTAGTACAAAAGCCAGGTGTCCTGATAGCTGAACTGGGCTCCTTCTCCTCCACATGCCATCCCCAGGTGGGTGAGGATGGAGGGATAAGCAGGGAGAAGTCAGTTGGCAATGGCCCTCGGACCAGAACAGCATGCGGCTTTGCTGCCTCAGTTCCTGGCCTGGTGAGAGGATGGCCCTCCTGCGGTTAGTAAACTACACGGCTGGGACACGGAATGCAACTGATGGCAGCAGGAACAATAATACTGCGACCTTCCACTGCTCTGTCGGGGGCTGCCAAGGCCCTGCAAACATTAACTAAGCCACCTTTCCAATGGGCAGCTCAGGATCAGCAGGATCCCACTTTGCAGATGGGGAAACTGAGGCACAGAGGGATTACAGCTAACACATTTGAATGTGGCCACAGATTGTGACTAGTGCTGTTTTTGGATGTCCAACACGAAGACACCTTGAGGCCTATTTTCAGAGGTGCTGAGCACCTGCAGCCCCCCTGATTTGACTAGAGCTGCAGGTGCTAAGCACCTCTAAAAATCAGAGTCAAGCTCTTTTGTATTGTCCACCACCAGTGATTGGCAACTTCTGGCCTCGGGGCCACACCCAAGGTCACACATAAAAACATAAGACATAAGTACCATTATATAAGGCAATGCTGAGACCTCATCTGGAATACTGTGTGCAGTTCTGGTCTCCCATGTTTAAGAAGGATGAATTCAAACTGGAACAGGTTCAGAGACGGGCTACTAGGATGATCCGAGGAATGGAAAACTTGTCTTATGAAAGGAGACTCAAAGAGCTTGGCTTGTTTAGCCTAACCAAAAGAAGGCGAACGGGTGGATATGATGGCTCTTTTATAAACATAATTCCAGAGGAGAATAAATATTAGGCGGAGGAGAGAGGAAATTACTTAGCGTTGGCACCCAATGTGGACACAAGACAACATGGATTACAAACTGGACCAACTAGGAAGATTTAGACTTGAAATCTAGGAAAAGGTTTCATACCATTATGAGGAGTGAAGTTCTGGACCAAGCCCTTCCAAAGGGCGGATGTCAGTGGGGCACAAGACATATCTGGCTTCAATGATAAGCTTTCGAGTAAGTTTATGGAGGGATGGTATGATGGGATAGTCCTAATTTGGCAATTAATTTGGCATTGATCTTTGCATTATTCAGACAGGTTAGTATGCCCTAGTGGTCTGTGGATTAGGATGTTGGATGGCGGTGGGCATCTGACGTTACTTACACGAGATTCTTTCCTGGCGTGCTCGTTGGTCGGAGTCTTGCCCACATGCTCAGGGTTTAACTGATTGCCATATTTGGGGTCAGGAAGGAATTTTCCTGCAGGGCAGATTGGCAGAGGCCCTGGAGTTTTTTCTCCTTCCTCTGCAGCATGGGGCACGGGTCACTGGCTGGAGGATTCTCTGCAGCTTGAGGTCTTCAAACCACAATTTGAGGACTTCAGTAACTCAGACATAGGCCAGGGGTTTGTTACAGGAGTGGGCGGGTGAGATTCTGTGGCCTGCATTGTGCAGGAGGTCAAACTAGATGATCATAATGGTCCCTTCTGACCTTAAAGTCTATGAGTCTATAAGAACGGCCATGCTGGGTCAGACCAAAGGTCCATCTGGCCCAGTATCCTGTCCTCTGACAGTGGCCAATGCCAGGTTCCCCAGAGGGAATGAACAGAGCAGGTAATCATCAAGTGATCTATCCCGTCACCCATTCCCAGTTTCTGGAAAACAGAGGCTAGGGACCCCATCCTGGCTAATAGCCATTGATGGACCTATTCTCCATGAACTTATCTAGTTCTTTCTTGAACCCTATTATATAGTCTTGGCCTTCATGACATCCTCTGGAAAGGACTCCAACACGTTGACAGTGCGTTGTGAGAAAAAAATACTTCCTTTTGTTAGTTTTAAGCCTGCTGCCTATTAAGTGGCACATCAGTTCAGTGACAGAGCTGGCCTAGAACGCAGGAGTCCTGGTTCCATGCCCCCATCTCTAACCCTTCCCCTGCAGATCCCTGCCTTACCTAAAGGGTTAATATTAACCAGTACCATTGTGGGGTCCCCAGTCCCCCAGATGTCAGCAACTGCTGCACCCCTAAAATAAATAATTGCAGAGTATCAGGGTTGAAAGGGACCTTAGGAGGTCACCTAGCCCAAACCCCTGCTCAAAGCAGGACCAATCCCTAGACAGATTTTTGCCCCAGATCCCTAAATGGCCCCCTTAAGGATTGAACTCACAACCCTGGGTTTAAGCAGGTCAGTGCTCAAACCCCTGAGCCATCCCTCCCCTGGCAGCAAAATGATGGGCAGTTTCAGGCTGAAAACTACTCTGCAATCTCACTTTGCCTGCCCTGAGCCCTGGTGTCCCAGGAACTGCCGCAGCAGCTGTCTCACCATGGGGCTACCAGAGGCCATGCAGAGAACTCACGCCTCTTTCCCCCACCCTGTGGAAGCTGTTGCTTCACGGAGACTGGCTCTGGGTTCAGATCCTGAAGCAGTGGGGGGAGCAAAGCCAGCTCTGCTCTCTGGGGAGCTATTTCCAAGTGGGGGAAGAGGCATTCTTGCATCTGGACAAGGCTGCAAACTGCTGTAGAGCACAGGCGTGATGTGAGCCCAGTCAGATAAGGAGAGGCTGGTCAATCCCAGGGGACCCTACCCCACCCTCCTCCCATCTGTAGAAACTGACCCACACACTCTCCTTTCAAACCAAGGAATGGCAGCTTCCTGCAGCCCCCAGCCTGGCCCCCAAGCTGCTTGCCCCATTCCAGGGCCGCTTGCCTGTCCCTCCTCACAGGCAGGGGCAGAGGCACACAAGTTAGGAAAGCCGGCACGGGCCCTGGTGCGAGTGCCCTAGACGGGGGAGGGTCTCTGACTGTACAGCAGAGTGTCAGGCTTCCCAGAATGCCAGGATCATGGGAGAGAGAGAGGTGGGGAGAATGGGAGAGATAGAAACTGATGGGGGTGGGGGAGAGCGAGGGATGAAAGATGATACTCTGCTGAGGCTCCTTCTTTCTGTCTATCTGTCTCCCCCCCTACATCTCTCTGTCATCCCACACTCCCCTCTGGTATTTGAGTGCTGCCTGAAGCTTGGGGGTGAGGGACTGCAGCTGGCCTCTCTGTGGGGTGCTATGGAGTCCCTGGAGTCCCAAGCAGGAAAGAGGTAGGTGAATCTCTCCCTGGAGCTAATGGTGGTCCTCCTCACTCCTGCTCCTGTCTGCCCCAAGGATGGGAGGGGGGTCCAGGCCTCCTAGGGTTGCCAACTTTATAACTGCAGAACATTGAACACCCTTGCCCTGCCCCTGCCCTGAGGCCACACCCCTGCATCGCTCCTTCTCTGAGGTCCTGCCCTCACTCACTCCATCCCCCCTCCCTCCATGGCTCACGCTCCCCCACTCTCACTCACTCATTTTCACTAGGCTGGGGCAGGAAGTTGGGGTGCAGGATGCAGGCTCCAGCTGGTGGCGCTTACCTCAGGCTGCTCACTGAAGCAGCTGGCATGTCCGTCTCCTAGGCAGAGGGGCAGGGGGCTTTGTGCGCTACCCCTGCAGCTCTCATTGGCCGTGGTTCCAGGACAATGGGAGCTATGGAGCCAGCGCTCTGGCCCACCCCTCCACTGGCGGGACTTTCTGGCTGCTTCCTGGGAGCTGCGCAGAGCAGGGCAGGGAGTCTGCCAGCCCCGCTGTGCTGTTGACCGGACTTTTAACAGGTGTTTTCGACTGGGCATTCAGGTCAAAAACCAGACACCTGGGAAGCCTAGGCCTCACTCCCCCTTTGCCCTGCACTGATGTGGCAACAGTCTTGGCTGGGGAATTAAGGCCAGGGCCAGGTCTCAGCCAGTATGTATGTCCCTCAGCCCCGGCTCCGGCCCTGGCCCATGGAGAGGGGAGGGGTGAGGCCTGAGCAGGAAGGGAAGCTGCAGGCTGAGCCAATAAGGTTCTAACCTCCCCCTTCCACTGCTGGGTCCCAGGCTGCCTGTTGAAGGGTCTCAGCAAGGCCTGCCATCCCTCACTAGCACACCAGCCCTGGCCTGCTGTCCCCCAGCTGTGGGGCTTGTGTCCCCTGCTGTGCTCCGGGCACCGGCCTGCTCCTTTGAAAGGCCATTGGGGCTGGGACAAAGGGCTCTGAGCCCTAAGAGCTGCCCTGCTCCCCTCCCCAAATGCCTGCTGCCTCCAGACTCCCCGCCCTCCCAACTGCCCTACATGTACAACAGCTCTGAATTCCAGCATCCAAGGGGTTAAAAATCCCCCCAGCCCCTGTAGCCAGGAGCAGGTAGAGTTGGGTGGTGCCCCAGGACTCAACTTCCTGTTCACTACTAGCCACCCGGCTGGGGAGGGGGTGAGCAGGGAGCTGGAAGGAGGTGCTGACACCACCTTTCCCCTCCCCCTACTCTGGGATCCTCAGGTCAGGGCATCTCCTCTCCTCCCCGAGGTTCCCAGGGCTGGACACACATGCAGCTGTGCTGCCCCCCAGGATGATCCACCCCCAGCCCCGGCAGCAGTTCACAAGCCCAGTGTAAATATTTTCAGACAGTGAAGGGAAGGGGCAGCGCTGGGTGGGGCTGTTTTGTTCAGAGCCAGTGCTGGAAAAAGACAATAGAGGAATAGAGCCAAGGTCCCTGGCCCTAGGTGGTCCCAGCTGTCCAGGCCCTTTGCAGGTCTCCACAGGGTGGAGGAGGTCTGAGCTAGTGCCATGGCCTGCCACAGCTACATTGGCAACGTGGTTTCCATTTGCAGCTGAATTTTCATTGTCCCTAAAATCCATCACCAACTCGGCTTGAAAACTGGCATGCCAGGCCATGGGCCAGGGCGGAGTTTGCAGTGCAAATCCGAGGTCCTTGGATGACAGGTTCCTGAGATACAGCCCCCCCATTTGTCCCGTTTTAATTATTTTTTTCCACAGCCTGGGCTACCTCTTAATAGAGAGATCCTTTCTGGACACCTCGCTTCCCATTGGACACTGCCCAGACCCCACCTCCCCTCCCATTGGACCAGGGCCGGCACAACCCATTAGGCGACCTAGGTGGTTGCCTAGAGCACTAACATTTGGGGGGTGGCAACCACGGCAGCGGGATCTTTGGCCACCCCAGTTGTCATCGGTATTTTGGGGGCAGGATCTTCCGCCACCTCTGTTGGGTGCGGTATTTCGAGGGCGGGACCTTCTGCTGCCTATAGCGCCAAAAAAGCTGGTGGCGCTCCTGCATTGGACACTGCACCGGGAGCGGGGGGTGGGGGCCACAGGTGCCCGAACCGTGGCCCCATCCCCCCTGTGCTGCCCCTGAGGCCCTGCCCCTTCTCCCCAAGCCCCCGTGTCATCCATTCCCCCAAGGCCCTGCTTCCACACTGCCTCTTCCCCCCAAGACCCCGCCCCACTTACTCCTCTCCGCCCCCCCGTCACTTGCCGTTATGGCTGGTAAAAAGTGGGAGGGCCCTGCCCCCCTGGACACCCTGTTCTGGCACCCCTACACTGCACTGACCCCACTGCACAGACTCCACCTTCTCTCCCACGGATGCTGCACAGACCCCCATCTCCTCTCCCATTGGTCACTGCACAGACCACACCTCCCCTCTCATTGGGCATTGCACAGATTCCGCCTTTGCTCCCACTGGACACTGGACAGACCAAACCTGGTCATTGCCCAGACCCCTCCCAAACATGCTCCCCTTGGCACAGGGACCTGTGGCTGCCACTAGAGTGCCCACTGCCACTCTGACCCTGCACATCCATGGCCTGGGCCTTGATGTCCTTTGGCTCCCGGCTGGGGCTCCAGAGTGGCTCCAGCCCTCACTGGCTGGCCAGGATTTGACAAGCTGGGAGTCTGAGCACTTTGAGCACCAGGGGCGGCTCCAGGCACCAGTGCAGCAAGCATGTGCCTGGGGTGGCAAGCCGGAGGGGGGGTGCCTGTCATTGTGAGGGCAGCAGTCAGGGAGCCTTCGGTGGCGTTTCTTTGGGAGGTCCACCAGTCCTGCGGCTTCAGCAGCAATTCAGCGGGGGCTACACTTAAGGCACAGGACCAGCAGATCACCCGTAGAAGCGTCGCCGAATCCTCGTTACCGGCGGACCTGCCGCAGAAACGCCACCGAAGGCTCCCTGACTGCCGTGCTTGGGGTGGCAAAAAACACAGAGCCGCCCCTGCTGAGCACGCCCCTTTGGCTGCCCCAGCCACAAGGCTGCGCATTCCTCTTTGGAGCCAGGCCTGCCCCTCCTGAAATCCATGGCTAGGCTTCCACGTGGCTTGCAGTGTACTGCACAGCAGGGGCTCTGGCCTGCAACTCAAGCTGGGTCCTGTCAGAGATGTGCAGGGGGTGGGGGGAGCTCATCTCTCCTACCTTGGGAGGAGGGAGCGAGGAAGGAGGGTCCCTCCTGCTCCCTCTCTCCCCAGCCAAATTAAGACCAGTTGAATAAATAAATCCTGCCCTGACTAGTCCCTCCGGAGCCTCTAGCTAGAGCCTGAGCGACAGGGGTCGCTGCCTTCCCAGACTGCTGCAGTCCCATGTCACATTTTGGCACCTGTTTGGCTGCTAATGGGCTGAGGCTGGCGCGGTGAATGGCAGACCCCTGAGGGAACAGATCTCCCCACTGCCTTTGAAAGCAGCTGGGGAGGGCAATGCTCTGACCCGGGGAGGAAGGATTCAACAAACAGGAAGAACCGATCACTTCCCTTTGTCAATCCTTCACAGGTCGCTGGGAGGGGAGGTGGAATACCACCCGCGGAACTAGTTCCAAGGCAGGCCAGGAGGGGACAGACAGCCCACTGCCGAGACAGAGGGGGACTGGGCCCTACCCTCCTCTCCAAATCTCCCGACCACTCTAGCACTGCTTCTCTTTCTTTTCTCCATCGCTCTCTTTCTCTAGCCAGCTCTTTTCCAATCCTTTGCCATTTCTTTCTTTCTTCCCTTGAATCCCAACAGCTATTGCCATGTCAAGTCATCTGAGTGTTGCCAAGCTCAATACATCAAATAGCTGCATGCAGGATAGAGTTTCACAGTAATGGGACCTCATACCAGGTCTCCCATGTTTTACTGCAGTTCATTTCTGACTCGCTGGCAGGCTGCCATGGATTAGGAGGCCGTCTCTTTCCTTCCTCACAGAGTTGTGCCCAGTTTGCGTCTTTGCTGTGTAGCCTTTGGCTAAGGCTTGTGGATGCAGCATGAGGGGATGACCCCAGAGGGTACTGCCCCCTCATGCAGCATACCTCCTTTGTATGGTGCACAGTGCTGTACAAAGCACATCAGTTTCATCATCTCTGTTGATCACTGGAGTTGATCAGCCATTTTTCAACCACAATATGTTCCAACGGGGAGAAAAGATTTGAAAATGTCTGCTGTACCTCTCCCTACCCCCCATTTTCTAACCAACTCTATTCATTACCCATCCAGTCCTCCTTAGGTTTCCACTGGACCTTCTGACTCCTACGTCCAGTCTGGGATCGCTGATTTGAGATTAGGCAAGCAGCCACTTGCCTTGGGTGCACGGCACTGCAGTGAGCTAGTGAGCTAGATCCAAGAAGGGACTGCTTGCCAGCTGGCTTGTACTAATGCAGCCAGGAGTAGGTTTTCCTTGCAGAGTTTCATGTGCGGCAGATACTTAGTCTGTAAGCTTTTGGGAGCCAGGACCACCTGTTTGCTCTTTGTACAGTGCCTAGCACCCCGGAGTCCTGCACTATGGCTAGTGCTCCTAGGTGCTCCTGCAAATAAGCAACAAAGAGTTTTCAAAAGGCCCAAGAGCCACATTTCAAGTGCTCAACACCCAGAACTGGGGCCGAGTTTCCGGCCGTGCCGAGCTCACCCAAACATCCAGCCCCTGTGTCCAGAGAACCTGCTTCATTGTGAGTGTCCTCCATGGGCTGGACCTGGAGGCTGATGCTGCTCAGACCTGGGGCTGAGGTGCTGCAGGGTCCCATCTGGTTCATGTCTTATGTCCCTAAAACCTCATGCTTCAGACCTTTTACTGGTCACCTGCCGGGGTCAGGAAGGGAACATTTCCCCTCCCAGTATATTCCAAAGGTTTTCTTCTCTCCTTCCTCTGAAGCATCAGAGATAGCCCTGGCAGGAGATGGGACACTGGACAGGTGGGCCAGTGCTCTGATGTGAAGCAGACAATTTGCTTTCTCAGGTGCTTGGCTGGTAAGTCTTCCTCACATGCTCAGAGTCACACTAATGGCCAGGTTTGGGTTCGGGAAGGAATTTTCCCCAGCTCAGATTGGCAGAGACCTTGGGCGGCTTTCACCTCCTTGCACAGCAGGTGGTTACTGGTTGCTTGCCAGGATCATCTGGGGTGTATCTCACTTAATCCTTTCCCTGCCACTGCAGGGGCCTTGAGCACTGGTGCACCTCGGTCCCTCCTGTTCTCTGCCTGGGTCACATCTTCTGAGGGCTGTGATACTTAGATCTAATTCTGGTTGTTGGCCTTGGTGTGGGTCAGGTTTAATGGTCTGTGATATGCAGGATCTCATACTAGCTGGTCCAGTCTGGCCTCAACTTCTAGAGCAGGGATGGGCAAACTTTTTGGCCCAAGCGCCATATCTGGGTGGGGAAATTGCATGCAGGGCCATGAATGTAGGGCTGGGGTAGGGGGGATGGGGTGTGGGAGGGAGTGTGGGGTGTGGAAGGGGGTGCAGTGTGCAGGAAGGGGCTCAGAGCAAGGGGCTGGGGCAGAGGAGGGTGCGGGGTGTACGAGGGGGCTCAGGGCAGGAGGATTGGAGTGCAGGGGGCGCAGGAGGAGTTCGGGGTGTGGGCTCCGGCCTGGAGCCGCTTACCGCAGCAGCTTCGGGGTGGTAGCAGCCCCATGCTGCTCCTGGAAGGGGCCGTCCCTGCGGCCACTTGGAGGGGGGGGGCAGAGGGCTCCATGCACTGCCCTCACCTGTGGCTACCATCCTTGAAGCTCCGTGTACAAGAGTTCACCGGGGCTCGACCCTCTCCGGGGCGGAGGGGAGCCACGCTGGCTCACTACACCCCAATGGGTCCGGGGAGAAGGTCTGGCCCGGGGTCTCCCTCAGGAGCCCTTGCGGGAGTCGGCTGAACTGTGGTTAGTCTGGGCCTGGCTCCGGCGGGGCAACAAGCACTGAGTCAGGGTGCTCAGGCCCTCAGGCAGGGCTGAGCAGTAATAGCAGTTTTAAGCCCAGCTCTAGGTCAGGGCGGGGCACCAAACGCTGAGTCAGGGGGCTCAGGCCCTCAGGCAGGGCTGAGCAGTAACAACAGGCTTCGGCCTCCTCAGGCCAGAGGGAGGGGGAGTCTGCCACCGCGGAGTTGGGTGGCAGGGGGGACGCAGGCCCTCCCACTCCACTGCATCCCAGCCCGGGGCCCTAGCAGCAGCTGACGATCTGCTGCTCAGTCAGTGGGGATCCTGGCCACAACACACTGACATAGGCTCTGGTAGTGCTGCAGCCAGACTGGGCCGCTTCCACACTCCCCCTTGGGCCCTTCCTGGGTCCTGGCGTTGGTCTCTGCGGGGTCCAGGAGCATGGGCTCATCGCGGTAGGGGTTGGACGGCAGCTCTTGTAGCTCCTCCGGGTAGCGGCCGTGGGGTAGCTCCGGCAACTCCTCCGGATAGCAGGCACAGGGTAGCTCCGGCAGCTTCTCCGGGTAGCGGGCGCGGGGTAGCTCCGGCAGCTCCTCCGGATAGCAGGCACAGGGTAGCTCCGGCAGCTTCCCCGGGTAGCGGGTGCGGGGGAGCTCCGGCAGCTGCTCTGGGTAGTGGGCACAGGGTAGCTCCGGCAACTTCTCCGGGTAGCGGGCGCGGGGGAGCTCCGGCAGCTGCTCCGGGTAGTGGGCACGGGGTAGCTCTGGCAGCTCCTCCGGGTCACGGGCGTGGGGGAGCTCCGGAAGCTCCTCTGGGTTGTGGGCGCGGGATAGCTCTGGCAGCTCCCCCGGGTACCGGGCGCGGGGTAGCTACAGCAGCTCCTCCGGGTAGCGGGTACGGGGTAGCTCTGGCCAGTCTGGGCGGCTGCCTTGGGCCGCAGGAGCTTCCCAGTCTCGGACTCCCCTAGGGACGTCTGCTCTCTCCGGCGGCTGGGCTCCTACTGAGCTCCGAGGGCCGGCCTTTATAGTTCTGGGTCGCCGCCTGACCCTTTGAGGGGCGGGCTCACAGCTCCCTAGCTCTGCCCGCTCTGGCCTCCGACTAGGCTCGTTCTCCTCCGGGGTGCAGGGGAGCCACACCGCCTCACTACACTCCCATTGGCCACGGTTCCCCATTCCCGGCCAATGGGAGCTGCAGGGAGCCGTGCCTGCTGGGGAGGGCAGCGCACGGAGCCCTCTGTCCCCACCCCTCCCAGGGCCACAGGGATGTGGTGCTGGCCATTTCCAGCATGGGGGTGGCAATCCCGCGGGCCGGATCCAAAGCCCTGACAGGTCGGATACGGCCCGCGGGCCGTAGTTTGCCCACTCCTGCTCTATAGCCAGTCCCGTGAGCTAGAAGCTGGGTGTCTTTACCAGCATTGCCTGAGGTGTTCCAGCCAGGGGAGGATGAACAGCACTGACCCAGGTACCATGGAGTCGATAGACCCCTTTTCACAAACTCGACAGCCCGGAGCTGGGCACAGCCTCAGCAGCACGGCCCGACTGCTGGGAACAGTCAGGGCAAGAACCTGCTGCTGGGACTCGTGTGTGAAGGGTTTCCACTGGCGCCACTGAGAAGACTGTAGTTTCCATTAGCAGGAGCTGTGAAGAAAGGGGATTGAAGGCACTAGGAAGATGGAGCCTGGCCCAGCTCCAGACCCACAGTCAGGGAGAAAAGCTCTGAAGGAGGCACCCCAGAGACAGTGCTGCATTCCCCAGGCAGCACTGGCAGGATTCCAGCAGTGTGAACTGTCCCTATGCTGCACGCCTGGGGCGCAGCGGGCTAGCACCCAGTGCCGTGGGGGACTGGGTACTCGCAAAGGGGTCCCTGGCTCGCAGAGTTTACTAGGTGGCTGTGTCTCGCTGTCAGCCAGTGAGAACAGTTCTGGTGTGGCAAGGCCCCTGCTCACTCCCCCTGGAGACAGATGGAACGTGCTCTTCTCAGCAGCGCTGGGGAGACGGAGTTTCTGCTGAGATCCCACGTCCTAAGCACCGAGACATCGGGGGAGAAATGCAGGGGGTGAGTTAGTGGCAGGCCCAGTGGACAGTGGGGTTGTCAACCTCCAGGACTGGCCTGGAGTCTCCAGGAATTAAAGATGAATCTTTAATTATAGATGATGTCATGTGATGAAACCTCCAGGAATATGTCCAACCAAAATTGGCAACCCTACTCGGCAGCAGCTGAGCAGCCTCGGAATAGCTCCGATGGAGCAGGCCCCACCAGCTCCTGCTCTAGCTCTCGGAAGCCGCCTGCCAAGGCGTGGAGGCAGAGGGACAAGCAGAGCACTCACAGGCCCCCAGTTCCCAGCCGCAGCTGGCCAGGAAGCAGCAAAACAAGCAGGGCTCAGCAGCTTCCCTAACCTCAGCCTCTGAGTCAGCATTGCTGCGGTCAATGCAATAGGACTCGGGGAGCGGCGGCTCCAGGCCCCAGCACGCTAAGCACGTGCTGGGGACGCAAGCCGTGGGGGGTGCTCTGCAGGCGCCGCGGGGGCGGCAGGCAGGGTGCCTTCGGCAGCTTGCCTGCAGAGAGTCCGCTGGTCCCGCGGCTTATGGACCTCCCACAGGCACGGCTACGGGAGGTCCGCTGAAGCCGCGGGACCAGCGGACCTCCCGCAGGCAAGCCGCCGAACGCAGCCTGCCTGCTGTGCTTGGGGCGGTGAAATGCCTAGAGCCACCCCTGGACTTGGGGAGTGAGCAGGCCTGGGGGTGGGCTGCAGGGTGCAGGCGCAGCTGGAGCTGTCTGCACGGTCAGGGGAAGGGCACACACAGGGAGAATCCCCCTACCCCACGGCTGGGTGCCCGGATCCCTTGCCTTCTGATCCCCCACCTGGACAGCAAGAAATGCCGTCTTCCAGGAGCCAAGTGTCCCCTCCCTGGCCTAGTTCAGCTTTGGCCCCATTCAGGTCACTCGCCCAGCCCCTCTGCTCCCCATATTGCTGCCCCTCCATCCCCCTCTTCATCCAGCCATCATCTCTCACCTCTCCCTCTGGAGCACATTTCAAAGCAGCCTGCTGGTCCCCAGAGAGGGGGCGGCTCCAAGCCCCAGCACACCAAGCGCGTGCTTGGGGCAGCATGCTGCAGGGGGCACTCTGCCAGTCGCCAGAAGGGCGGCAGGCAGGGCTCTGGTGGACCTCATGCAGGCGTGCCTGTGGAGGGTCCGCTGGTCCCGCGGGTCCACCAAAGCCACAGGACCAGCGGACCCTCTGCAGGCATGCCTGCAGGAGGTCCACCGGAGCCATGGGACCAGCGTCTGGCAGAGCGCCCCCCCACGGCATGCCGCCATGCTTGGGGCGGCGAAATGTCTGGAGCCACCCCTCCCCAGAGACAACGAGGGGACCAGGGCCGGGTCAGCTTGCACTGAAATCTGAGAACAGCTCCAGGAGATGCAGAAGAGAGAATGTGAGGTGGATTGGATGGGGGATGCCCAAGGGGGGCCAGCTGGGGACTGGGGGCTACTGAAGGGGATGAATGGGGAAATGGGGGGCTGGATGGGAGATGCCAATGGGAGCTAACTGAGGGATGGGGGCTGAGGGGAGCTGCGTGTATTATGGGGGGTCCCCCAGTTAGAGCACCTCCAAGACACTGAGCCTGCCTCTTCCATCCACAGGTGTCATTCCCCCACCCCCCGGGCTGGTTCAACAGCAGGATGTGTGGAGGCACCCCAAGGCTGATAGCTTGGCAGAGTGGAGAGGAGCTGGCAGGTAGCCAGGCCTGGGCCTTCCTCAACTGCAGCTGGGAAAAAATCACTGCAGCAGCCCTTCAGCCTCCCCTCTCCCGCTCCTCCTGCCCCCGCCCTGCGGATGGGGGAGATTGGCTTACCTGCCCCCTGCTCTGGCCCCTCCACAATGGTTGTGAGTCCCACCTGCCTCAGCATGGTGGGGTCACGGTTAAGTTTGTCTGTCCTTTCTTGGCACAAGGAAGAGCAATTCCTGGGCACAGTTCAAATCACCCCGCTCCATCTGCATCAGAAACGAGCCCCCTGCTTTCAGGAGAGCCTGGCAGCCCTGCTCTCCCCCCAAGCTGGTTCTGGGGTGATCCAGGAGGCCCCCACCAAGCTGACAGCCTCTGAGTCAACCTCCTTCCCCCTGAGCATCAGCTGGAGCTGAAACCCAGACGAGCTCCCTGATGCCCAGGGACCTCGGGTAGGGGCGGGGAGGTGACTTTCCCTCTGTGTTTGGCACTGGTGCCACCATGGCTGGAACACCGTGTCCAGTGCTGGTGACCCCAATTAACGAGATGTGGGGAGAAGTTGGAGAAGAGACACAAGAATGAATAAAGGATTGGAAACTTGCCTTCCAGTGAGAGACTCGGAGCTCAGTCGATTTGGGTTAACAAAGAGGTTAAGGGGTGACTTGAGGGCAGCTGATGAGTACCTAGCTGGGGAACAAAACGTTGACCTTTGCTCTAGCAGACAAAGGCCTCACACACCCAAGGGCTGGAAGCTGAAGCTAAGCACATTCAGATGGGAAATAAAATGCCCCTTTTTTACAATGAGGGCAATTAATCTTTGGAACGATTTCCCAAGGGCAGGGGTGAATTGCCTTTCGCAGGACAGTTTTAAATCCAGATGAGCTGGTATCGTAAACTCAGACTCACCCTGCTGGGAACTGCATTCACAGAGAACATTCAAACATCCTCTTCCATCTATACGACTAGCAGAGGCCAGGGCTTCTGGGCCATCCCCTGTAGCACCTCCTGCTGGGAGATGCTGGTATGCGAGTAAGTAGCAGCTCCCCGGCAGGCAGCCCTGGGAGTGCCCAGTGATGCTGCAATGGGTAGAGCCCTGCAAATCCAAGGGTATCCGCTATATATCTGTGGCCCAGTTCTGTGGCAAGCAATGTGGATGTGGATACAAATTTTGTATCGGTGCAGGCTTCTGATGGTAAGAGATGGTGGGCAGCTGTGCGGAACCTCTCACCAATCCTCCACCTGTCCTGGGCGGGAGACCTGGGGGGCAGGGGCACTGGGCGGGGGGCTGCTTGGGCCCCAGGCCTGGGCAGGTGGAGGGTCCGCCATGGCTCCCCACAGCTGCCCACCCAGCTCTCTCTGACCTGGCCTCGGCCAGGGGGGCAGGTCGGAGCCACAGCCCAGCCACGGAAAGAGCCGGGCAGGCAGCTGTGGGGAGCCATGGCGGACCTTCCACCTGCCCTGGGCGGGGGGCCTGAGCAGCCCCTGGGCAGTTCCACAGGTGTCCCCCTGGCCAGCGAGCTGTGGGGAGCAGTGGCAGACTCTCCACCTGCCCATGGTATGGGGGACCTGAGAGCAGCCCCTGGCAGCTGAGGGCAGTTGGATGGTACGCGACTCCGCACGGGCTCCCCACAGCTGTCCGTGGCTCTCCCCGATTGGCTCCGGCGGGGGGATGCTTTGGAGTCTCAGCCTAGCCCCCAATGTAGAGCCCTGCAAATCCAAGGATATCTGCAGATACCCACAGATCTTTTTTGTGGATCGCGGATCGAATGCAGATATACATTTGTGTATCCGTGTAGGGCTGTAGCGACGGGCACTGGTTCATGCAGCTTTCCTGGATGAGCAGTGCAGGAGGAATGAGATACGCTGTGCAGCCATGTGTGGCCCTACCATAACAACTGCCCCGCTCCACAGCACCACTGTTCACAAGCAGCCCTACAGTAACTAATTAGAAGAGGCAGCCCAGGGCTAATGGGCTACAACAAACTGAAATCGCTGACATCAGGGGAAGAATCTGCCTCCAGCCCGGCTCCCCAGTCACCCCAGTATCATCTCGGGGATGATCAACGATGAGAACCCCCCATACCTGCCCCACACTGAGGGGGGCTGCCCCATACAACTACCCACAGAGATCCCTCTGCCCCACACTGTCTGATTCCGTACCTGTCTCCTCAGATTCCCTGGGAGGTGCCCTGGATGGCTTGACCTCTAGGTTGGCAGCATAAGGTGCCATAGGGCGTTCTACAGGATGCCGTGACTGATCTCTGCCATCCTGTGTCTGACGCTGATGCATGGGGCTGATGCTGATGTCAGCAGCATTCACACTGTACCTCCTCCGACTGCTCACGCCCCCTCCGACCCTCATGGCAATGACCGACCCAGCCTGAAGATCTGTCTCCAGGGCACTCCCCCATCAGCTGGCATGGACAGTGGCTTCGCTGCTAGCGGAGCTGGGGCTCATTACACCCTTGGTGACATAGTGCCCAGTGGCTGGGTCCCATCTATGCCAGCAACAGTGATCCAACCATGGGCGATCCATTGCTGACAACCACAGACAGTGCTAGGGTAGCTGGTGTCCTGCGTTCCCTCTGTCCTGCCATGAGATGGCTGTCCCGCTGTGCTGTCTATCTGCCCCAGAGTATCATCTGCCTCACACAAACTACCCTGTATATCTAACCCCAGAGCCCCCTCTGCCCCACACGGAGAGGGAGCTGCCCCCCAGAGCCCCCTCTGCCCCACATGGAGAGGGAGCTGCCCCCAGAGCCCCCTCTGCCCCACATGGAGAGGGAGTTGAGCCCCACTTCCCCCTCTTCCCCGCAGTGGAAGGGATCTAAATCCAGGCCCCTTCAATCCTGTGCTAGGAGGGGACTGTTCTGATCCAGGCCAGCTCTTTGGGCTGCCGTGCCCCAGTACTCCCGGCAGCTGCCATGTGGCTCACACAGCTCAGAACGTCCCCCAGGAGCCCTGTTCATCCGGCTTTTCCTACCTTCTTCGCAGCTGATCCCCGAGTGGCCTGGGCAGCACTTCCACTCCAGAGCCGTGACCGTCTTGTAGGCCACCTTGTACACTGGTCTCACGATGGCTCTGTAGCTGCGAGACAGAAAGGGCCCCCCAGGCATCAGGATCTTGGTCTGTTCTCAGCGCCCGCCAGCATCCCTAACATTTGTCACCACCAGGGGCCTATGGCTACAGAGCAGCCCAGGTGGGTATTCCATCTCCACCTCCAGCAGGCACCCAGGCCTGATGCTTCCCGGGGGTGGAGTTTTGTCCCTTGCTGTCCCCCTTTCAGCATTGCAAGGGAAGGGAGTGGATTCCTGCCTGGCCTCTGCTGGGATCAGCTGATGGGCCGGAGCCTCCCATGGTGCAGGAGCAACATGAAGCAGGAATGAGTGGGGAAGCCGTTCCAAGTGGGGGCTGCTGTGGAAGGATCCAGGATAGATGGAGCACTCCCTTGACAAGGAGTGGAGCATCCGGCCGTAGGCTGGTGGAGGGGAGCCCGAGTCTTCACGAAAACAGAGGCTGAGTGGCCTAGCAGCCCCAGGAGCGGATGGTCCCTCTGGGCTGGGGCAGTGGGAGGAATCTGGGACTGGATGGGCACCACAGCTTAGTTCTTCATTCTCCTCCCAGTAACACAGGGCCTGGGACAGAGAGCAGCTCACCAGCTACAGCACCCCGATCACTCTAGCTCCCCCAGAGAGGCCTGGCTGGGGCTCATCAGGATCACAGCTGGGAGAGCTAAAGGACTAACTAGCCTATCAGCTGAGCCCTGAGCCAAAGGCACAGGAAGGATGTGCCAGGAGAGGAGCAGAGCTAGCAGGATCCAGAATCAGTGAGATCTCCAGGAAGGGAGACCTCTGTTCCTCTTGGGCCTGGGGATAGCAGGGATGTTGTCCATAGTATTGCTGCACAGATTGAGGGAACATAGTAAGCAGCAGCATGCGGCTACCCGGCCAGTGGAGACTGAGTGGGTCTCTGCGGTGCGAGAAGGAGGAGCAGCCCAGGTGCTGCGACAGGGCTGCAGTAGTTCGAGCGTGAGGGGCCCTACGAGGACACAAAGCCTCCCCACCTTGCAGCCAGGGCCGGCTTTAGGAAATGCGGGGCCCAATTCGAACAGTTTCAACGGGGTCCCAGCAGGGATGACTAAAAAAAAAACCAAACCAAAACAAGAACAAAAAACACCTGTAGAAAAACACGTGGGGCTTGTATTCACCGGTCGGTGCTCTGAGTCTTCGGCGGCACTTAGGTGGTGGGTCCTTCACTCACTCCAGGTCTTTGGCGGCACCGAAGGACCCGCCACCGAAGTGCCACCAAAGACCCAGAGCAAGCGAAGGACCCGCCACCGAAGTGCCACCAAAGACCCAGAGCAAGCGAAGGACCCGCCACCGAAGTGTCGCTGGAGACCCGAAGCACTGCCAGGTGAGTAAAAATTAAAAAGGCGCCTCTAGCGAGGGAGGGGATTCTCACTGGGTGCGGGGCCCTCTTAGGCACGGGGCCCGATTCGGGGGAATTGGTGGAATTGGCCTAAAGCTGGCCCTGCTTGCAGCATGTGCCTCCCATGCCCAGCTGAGCCCACGCAGGGGCGCCCGGGGGGGGGGGCAAGTGGGGCAATTTTCTCCGTTCCAACAGGGGGCCCTCCGCCGCGACTGGTGACTGTGTCTATACCCCTACGGGCCCTCCGCCTGGCCAAGAGCAGCTCTGCGTCTCCGGAGCAGCAGCTGTTCGGTTAGACACGTCAGAGTACGTGACTGCGGAGCTCCAGGCACAGCCAGCCCGCTGGGGGGGGGGGGCGGGGAAAGGGACCTGCTCATCTTGGAGGAGACAAGCGTAGACGACTTTCGGTCGGTGGGCTGAGACAGGAAATAATCTTGCAGTGACCCACTTCACCTGAAAGCGCATGGGACTTCCACGTGAGTGTTGTAACCTCTCTGGATCCCTAGGTTTTATAATACTGTGTGGGTGGTGTTTCCGGTTTGCTAGGGTGATTGTTGTGCTGCCTGGTACTGTTTCACGAACTAAGTTGTATCATGTACATGATATAGACCTAGGAAATAGCCCCCGTTGCATAAGGCGGCAGGCTGAGACTTTTATCTCCGCCCTACTCCTGCAGAAGGGGAAACTTGAGGCACGGCTATCCTTAATTCCTTGTTCAAATTAATTTTGGAAAGGAAGGGGACGGGCTGCTCTAATCCAACAGTTCCCTTCCCATCTAACGTTCGTTTTCCCTCCCCTGACTGCGCAAGACCGCTGTAGGGCTGAAAATTTCCATAACTATGGTCCTTCATTAGCCCTGCAACAAGTAAAATAGACGCAGAGTTTTGCGGGGGGGCAGGGGGAGGGTCGCAAAACAGGGTGAATTTAGCAGAGGGTTCAGGGTGTGGAGAACTGGGACTGTTCTTAATGTTGTGCTCTGAACACTGTTGGTGGTGCCTCATGTCCCTAGGCAGTTCTTAATGTATCGAGGTGGTGGGATAGGGATGTGGATTGCTGTAGAGCAAAGGCCATGCATCTAAACTGCCTTGACACTCTGTCTCCTAGCAATGATTGGCCGGGCCTCCTCCTCGTGCAAAGTGCCAGCTGAAGGTTTGGAGAACAAAGGAGATCAGGTACCTCCTGGCCAGGGAAAGGAGCTGAGCAGAAGAGGAGGGGCTGGAGGGGGTGTTAGTCTGGAAGCTGGCTGGGGATGAAGGAGTGAAGTACCAGAATTGAAGGTCTGGCTCGTTCACTGCTCCCAGATGGATCCCGCGGGTCCGGTTCGCTGTATCTAACACAGCTCTGTTTTAGACCCTGTTCCTGTCATCAATAAACTCTGTTTATCTGGGGCAGATACGTTGACTGCAAAGTGGGGGTGCAGACCCGTGGCTCCCAGGATCCCCCGCCTGGGTGGCTCGCTGTGAGGAAGCACACGGAGCAGAGGAGCCTGAAATCTCCAAGGAAGACTCAGGAGGTGAAGCCGTTAGACTTCTTTGCCCTGCAAGTCTGCCAAGGGAGACGAGAGGCCCCCAAAGTCTGACTGGCTTAGTGGGTTAGACAGTTCCGACATCGCCCGGGACTACCGTGACAGGGGATCCACTTGAAATCCCACTGTGCAGCCGACACAGATAGTCTAACTAGCATCTGCTGGAGAGGCCAGGATTGGAAGCAGGTCGGTCCCTGGGAGGTGGGGCACATGCTCTCGCTCCTGGGGTCCTGGGATGACTAGCTGTGTGGGTCATCTAGTTATTCACTGCTGTTACTCACCTTGGGTTTGGAAATGGCTCCACCGAAAAGATCACATATCCCTAGAGAAAAGGGGAAGTGAGAGCAGTGAAAGAGTTTTGTAAGGTGTTAGAGTGCGCTATGCAGCGAAATGAGTAAAACCAGAGTTTGACTGGTTGTCCTCCAGCACCACTCCTACATACATGGAAGGAGGGCACTCCATCCCCACTTGAGGCTATGGTGAGGGCATTAGAGGGGAGGAAGGAGCCACATAGCAGTTCCCTTCCCCGAGCACCCTGCCAGCCCCAAACGTCTGTCCCAAAGCCATGCACGTCCCCTTCTCCCTCCTTCCGCAGAAGCCCACCCCCCCTTGACTGCACCACCGTGCCCCAGCCCAGAGACTGCAACCCAGCACCCCAGCCTCCACTCCAGCCTAGGCAAAGCTCCTTGGTCTGGCTCCAGTCCCTCTCCAAGGTGTTGCAGCGTCTGAGGTGCCTGCCTTCCACACCTTCCTCATTCACACCTCATTCATTCAATAGGGCAATTGATTACAAAGTGGAGGAAAGATTCATCTACTTCTAGCAATGAGACATTTTTCTTTACCTTAATTATACTACCGTTGGGCCCACATTAACATATTACCAAGGTTCAATACAAAGTCATGTAAAAGTTATACAAAAGTGCAAATGCAGAATTTACCTACAACTGCCGATTGATTGCTGTGTCAGTAAATAGTGACTTGATGCTGGTGCAGTACATATAGTGACGGTCTTTGAATGAGTTTATATATCGGGGGGGGAGTGCAGCGGCAAGTCGAGGGGAGCGGGTGGGCAAGTGGCAGTGGACAAAGAGCAAGCAGTGAGCAGCAGGGTTCTAGGCAGGCATAGAGGTTCTGGCAGGGAGGAGAAAGTGAAAGGAGGTGAGTTGTGGGTGGGGACTGACTAGGAGGACGCAGCAAGTCAGTGGAGGACTAGGGCGTGAAGAGGGTGTGATGGTGGGCGGAGTGGGAGGGGGTGGGTCCTATTTACTGCTCTGATCTGGTCACCCTATTTGGCTGCAGGTTTCAGAGTAGCAGCCGGGTTAGTCTGTATCTGCAAAAGAACAGGAGTACTTTGGCACTTTAGAGACTAACAAATTTTATTCAACATAAGCTTTCATGGGCTACAGCCACTTCTTTCGCAGCATAGAATGGAATATTTCTTTTGCCTATGTGTGCTGTTTCTCCCCCCCCCCCCCAAACTCTCTCTCTTTGGCCCACAGCTGTTTGACAGGTGGCGCTGAGGAAGAGGGTCTGTTTCTGCAAGGCGGGCGGGCTGGGGGCAGGGGCAGTGTTCCACAGGGCCGGCGGTGCTAGGGGAATGAGGGGCATAATAAAAAAAAGGCCTAAAACTTCCGGAAGCTTTATAGAGTGATAGTTTGTAAATATCTTTAAAAGCAACTTGCAAAATTAAGTTACAACTTGTGGTCAAAAGACACCTGCAACCAGGCAACATTTTATGCTGACTCCCATGTAGTAAAATAGGTCATGCCCATGGGTACAGCTTATTAAGACCACCTTTGAAACTTATGGTTAAGTCTGGGTTGCTCGAGCTGCTCAAGTGGTACTGACACTAAAGTATTAGGAATGGTGGTGTCAGGATAATTCGATCTCTGATTATATTAATGCTGCAGTATTAAAAATAGAAGTAAAAGTTTAATACTCGTGTTGTTTAGAAGTAGTAGAAAATTGACAGTTTATAGCATCTTTGTTTATACTTAAGGTTATTAAGGGCAGGAATAGAACTTGTAAGGTTAATAGTTAATAAGCAATAATAGCTTTGTATGTACTCATGCCTGTCATCAGTAAAAACTGCCAATGTTAAGGACGTGCTTTTATAATAATAAGTAGCTAATGCATAACATTACCAGTACTTGTGCTTGTTTGCAATATAATTTGTCATTTATATTAATCCTTATTCAATGCTGGTCTTTAATTTTTCTTTTCTTATTCTGTCTGTAATGCATTTATAGCCGTAAGTCATTAAAAGCCTATCTTGAGGAATAATCAGTAGTTTTAATTTCTTTATACAGACACCACTTAACCTCATTACATCTGTGTTGGGTGGTGGGAAGTAGTGATCACTCAGAGCCCCATTTGGGCCCTGATGTATGTCCCCTTCTTCCTATATCTCTGCACAACTGTGTAATGTTCTGAACAATTTGTAAGAAAACGATTTAATAAGAAGCATTATGTAATTGCAAATGTATACATAGCATTAAAGCATTTAATGCTTTCAAATAATGTATTTTGTATGTTTTCAAATTATTAAAATTTTAATTTTTGAATGTATTTGACTGGTTAGTTTTTACATTTCCAAATACATGTTACTAGAATATTGCACCTTTTTTTTATGGAAGGGTCCCCCAAAATTGCTTTGCCCCAGGCCCCCTGAAACCTCTGGGCGGCCCTGAGCCCACGTGCGGCACAGCAGACAAGCAGCACCTGGCAGGGAGTGGGGGTGGTGGAAGGGGAGGTTAAAGATGCAGCAGCGTCTCTCTCACCTGCCTCCGTTGCAGCCCCCAGGCCAGCGGCAGCCTTGGAACACCCTCTGCAGGAAGGTGCCATTCTGGACATGGCAGGAAACTGTCCTTGTGACTATGTACGAGCACCAGTTCCTGAAAGAGACCAACATAGGCTGCATCACACCCTGCTCCTGCCCCTGCTCCCGCACGGGGGGCAGATGCCATTCACTAGCCCTAGTAGCACTGGCTGCTGGGCCAAAATGTATTGGTGTCCAATGGTCATTGGGACCCGCGCAGGGCCCAGCCAGTCACAGAGATCCCAGGCTGGGCCCAGATGCTTAAACTAGCTCCCCTTTGGATGCACCAGCCCTGTCATCTCGGAGCAAATGCCACATCCCCCAGGAACTTGGCTGGTTCTCCAGGGCTCCCCATTCTGACTGTCATGCCAGTGTCTCCATCTCCAGGAGCTGCTCTGTCTCTGAATCAGGTCCAGGCTTCCCTACTCCCCAGCCTGAGTGTGAAAACGCTCCCACCACCGACCATGCAAATTTCCTCTGGCCGGTATTCCCAGTTAAATGCTGGCACCTTAGGAGTGTTTCACACAGCAGCAGAAAGCACTGGGCCTTTTTCCACTCCCGGCCCCTTCACCCATTCAAGGCCCCAACCAAGATCAGAGACCAGTTGTGATAGGCGCTGTACAAAGACATGGTGAAAGACCAGGCCTCCAGTACAGGGACTAGATCAGCAGAGCTCCAGGGCTGTACCTGTGCCAGCACAACTCCGCAGTGCAGACACATCCTACAGGCAATCGGGGGAGGTCCCAGATGACTGGAAAAAGGCTAATGTAGTGCCCATCTTTACAAAAGGGAGGAAGGAGAATCCAGGGAACTACAGACCAGTCAGCCTCACCTCAGTCCCTGGAAAAATCATGGCACAGGTCCACAAGGAATCCATTTTGAATCACTTGGAGGAGAGGAAGGTGATCAGGAACAGTCAACATGGATTCACCAAGGGCAAGTCATGCCTGAGTAACCTGATTGCCAGCTATGATAAGATAAGTGGCTCTGTGGATATGGGGAAAACGGTGGATGTGATATATCTTAACTTTAGCAAAGCTTTTGATACAGTCTCCCACGGTATTCTTGCCAGCAAGTTAAAAAACTCTGAATTGGATGAGTGGACTATAAGGTGGATAGAAAGCTGGCTAGGTTGTCGGCTCAGTGGGTAGTGATCAACAGCTCAATGTCTAGTTGGCAACCAGAATCAAGCGGAGTGCCCCAGGGGTCAGTCCTGGGGCTGGGTTTGTTCAACATCTTCATTAATGAGCTGGTTGATGGGATGGACTGCACCCTCAGAAAGTTCGCAGATGACACTAAACTGAAGGGAGAGGTAGATATGCTGGAGGGAGGGATAGGGTCCAGAGTGATCTAGACAAATTGGAGGATTCGGCCAAAAGAAATCTGATGAGATTCAACAAGGACAAGTGCAGAGTCCTGCACTTAGGACAGAAGAATCCCATGCACTGCTACAGGCTGGGGACCAACTGGCTAAGTATCAGTTCTGCAGAAAAGGACCTGGGGATTACAGTGGGTGAGAAGCTTGATATGAGTCAACGATGTGCCCTTGTTGCCAAGAGGGCCAACGGCATATTAGGCTGCAGTAGTAGGAGCATTGCCAGCAGATCGAGGGAAGTGATTATTCCCCTCTATTTGGCACTGGTGAGGCCACACCTGGAGTATTGTGGCCAGTTTTGGGCCCCCCACTACACAAAGGATGTGGACAAATTGGAGAGAGTCCAGCAGAGGGCAATGAAAAGGATTAGGGAGCTGGGGCAAATGAGTTCTGAGGAAAGGCTGAGGGAACTGGACTTGTTTGGTCTGCAGAAGAGAAGAGTGAAGGGGGATTTGATATCTGCCTTCAACTACCCAAAGGGGGGTTCCATAGAGGATGGAGCTCAGCTGTTCTCAGTGGTGGCAGATGACAGAACAAGGAGCAATGGTCTCAAGTTGCAGTAGGGAGAGGTCTAGATTGGATGTTAGGAAAAACTTTTCTCTAAGAGGGTGGTGAAGCACTGGAATGGGTTACCCAGGGAGGTGGTGGAATCTCCATTGTTAGAGGTTTTTAAGGCCCGGCTTGACAAAGCCCTGGCTAGGATGATTTAGTTGGGGTTGGTCCTGCTTTGAGCAGGGGGTTGGAGTAGATGACCTCCTGAGGTCTCCTCCAACGCTGATATTCTATGATTCTATAGCGACAGAAGGGGAGCAGGAACACCACCTCCCTGAGTGACAGCCATGAGATCAATGGAAGCATTCTTCCATCAATCTAACTGCGTCTATGCTGGGCCTTAAGGCAGCAGTGCTATGGCACTCGGGGTGGCAGACACTCAGCCGTAGCTGTGTCAACCTATATTTTAAATATAGGCCAGGCCAGAGACTGTCCCTGCCCCAAAGAGCTTGCAGTCTAAAGTGGTATGAGCATGGCTAGCTCCCTCTCTACCACCTTCCCCTGCACTGACACAGCCGTATGCATGAACCTGGGATAAGGCAGTTCAGGTTCTGAGGCATGCTCAGTTCTTGGCCTTGTTGTTGAGGCCACCAGCAAGTGGGCAAACAGTCCCAGACTGTGGAACGAACCTCTGCAGGAGCTAAGGTCCATCCTAGACTTCTCTGCCTCCTGCTCCAAGTGCCTAGTGCCAGTATCTCACTGGCCTCCTCTCTCACACACACCAAGCTGGGTGGGCATTTGAACCCAAAATCCAGCTCTGCCAAAACAAGGCATGGCTCTGCACACACAGTCCTCCCGCTGGGAGAGAGAGAACCGCACAGCACAGATGTGAGTTGCCTTACTCTGGATAAGACTGGACGGCACGTGGTGTGACAGTCTGTATCCCTAGGTTCTCCCTTTCTACAGGACTATGATAAATGTGGTACAAAGTATGCTGTCAAGGCTGATTCCCCACTCTGGCACCTCGAGTGCAGAAGAGGGGGCAGGGTGGAAGGATTCTAAAAATTAATACTGGTCACTTCAGGCTGGTATTAAACTGCCAAAGTAACAGCTTCTCTCTGACCTTGGATGAGTAGATGCTCCCACCACCCAAGTGCAACCCCCCCCACACCCCTTTTGAGACCCTAGGAAGGCGTACTTGGGAATCCCTTCCTGTGGGGTACCCTTAGGCCCTTTCATCACCCCCAGGAGAAGAGCTGAGAAAAAAATTAAGGAAATCAGATGTTGCCACCAGCTAATTAAACAACATGTGCACAAACCTCTTAGGGACACAAAAACCCAATCCCGTTCTTGAAAAAAGTAAATTTTGTTAAACCCAAATACATCTGGAACTTAGGCTTTTTGCTAGATCTTAAAAGAAACAATTACAAAAATTAAGCATCAAGATATCTCTCTTGAGGTTCAACTTAAAGGTTACAAGCAAAACAAAAGCATCTGGGGTTAGCACAGAGCATCTGGGGTTAGTCCATAAGCCTTACAAAATAAAAGAAAGAAACCTAATCACATCTTTCTAGACATTCCTCCTCTGCTTACACATCTGGGGTTTCAGATAAGTAGGTTCGAGATATGAATTGATGCTTTTTCATACCTGGTTCTAAAGCTGCTTACAGCATTGCTGCTCTGTGTCTCCACTCTCCGGAAAACAACAATAGACACAAAGGGAAAGTTTTTTCCCAATTTAAAAAAGTTCTAGCGTTCCTATTGGCTCTTTTGGTCAGGTGCCCACTTCTGTTCTTTTACCTGTGGGCTTGTTAACCCTTTACAGCAGTGTTTCCCAAACTTGGGACGCCACTTGTTTAGGGAAAGCCCCTGGCGGGGCAGGCCAGTTTGTTTACCTGCCACGTCCGCAGGTTCAGCCGATTGCGGCTCCCACTGGCCGCAGTTCGCTGCTCCAGGCCAATGGGAGCTGCTGGAAGTGACGTGGGCCAAGGGACATACTAACCACTGCTTCCAGCAGCTCCCATTGGCCTGGAGCAGCAAACCAAACCTGTGGACACGGCAGGTAAACAAACCGGCCCGGCCTGCCAGGGGCTTTCCCTAAACAAGCGGTGTCCCAAGTTTGGGAAACACTGCTTTACAGGTAAAGTAACTAGAGAACAACAACCAAGAGGGATTCCATAGCCAACTGGCTGGCTGAGTGTCCACAAAATGGAGTTATCCTCCCTGTCATTTATCACATATGCTGTGTGAGGTATCACTTGAAAATTCATAATCTACTGGACATTATTGTCCTGGTAAAATATGTGTGGCAACCATGTATGTAAAGTTATAAGATTCTACTGTTTGACCTTACTGAGACATGCTCCAAGTTTAGAAAAGCAGGCATATGACGGGCAACCTCATGGGGGTTAACCAGTCACTTCGGGCACAAGAGGCCTCTCCCTCTCACCTATGCTCCAGGTGGAGAGAGCAGATAAAAGGAAGCTGGCCAGCTCATGTGGGGCTGGCTGAGGGGAGGATGGACGTGTGCTGCTGGCTCCTACCAAAGATCAGTCAACCCCCCAGACAGCTGGGTATCCTGGACTACTGTGGAGAGACACTGACACCAAACTGACAGGGACACCAAACTGCTGCTAGTGGAAGACAGGCCTGCATTGGACTTAAGGGCAGGCAGTGACCCAGAGAATGCACTGGATGCCGATACTTGAATCCTGAACTGGGGGGTTACCAGCTTCACAGGGCCCTGGGTCAGAACCTGGTAGAGTAGGGTGGGCCCGGGTTCCCCCACCCTCCATCCCAGTAATGCCGGAGACCTTGGCCACTGTTTGTTTGGTCTGTCCCCCCCAGGGGGCCAGAACCCTGTTTGTGATTGGTTGCCCCAGCCACGAGGCTCAGGGGCTATAGACTGTTTGTTCCCCCCAAGCAGGGGACTGAATCTGCTGGTTGCTAGTGTGTGCCCCAGCCAAGAGGCTACAACCTGTTCATTTGCTCCACCCTGCCCTAGGGGCTGAAACTCAGGTTTGTCGAAAAGCTGGACTGTTTGTTTGCTCTGCTCTGTCCCTGACTCTGTTTGTCTGGCCCAGATGAGAGTCACAGCTGTGTGACAGGGTGTATCAACCCTGCACTGGGCAAGCAGGGTGCTGCCCCTCCCCTTAATGGACATGCAGAGCCCCTGTGACAAGACACAAACCAGTTCCTCAGAGATAAAAGACTAGTCACCATCTCAGCCAAGTGGCAGAATAATCAAATGGCCCATCACCTAGTTAAGCGGCCATTCTTTGGCAGGAAAACCGGTGTGAGGAAGAAATGTATATGTTTGCAAAGAAACAGCTAAGGGACGCCAGGCAGACTGGGAGGCTCAGGAGCTTGGGAACTGGCTCTGAGACCTTTTGCCCTTGAGTGTTGACTGGGATCAGGCCTTTTTTAAGGCACCTGACAATGATCACTGGATTAGATGGATCACTGCTCTTCTCAGGCATGCAGATTCCTAAAGCAGCAAGATGACCCTCTAGATGCTGTTACCTGTCAGCTCTGTGTTCTTGGGGAACCAGGGGGCAGTATCCAGCCTGTCTGACTCATGAAGGAACCCGCCCCTGGCCCCCAGGCAAACTGATCAGAAGAAAGATTTGGAAAAGCAACGGAAAGGCAGTGGGAGACACACCTAAACCTCTCTGGACAAGGATTAAGGCAACTCCCCTAGCTTCATTTGCATCGAATGCATCAACCTGTGGAACTCCTTGCCAGAGGATGTTGTGAAGGCCAAGACCATAAAAGGGTTCAAAAAAGAACTAGATAAGTTCATGGAGGATAGGTCCATCAATGGCTATTAGCCAGGATGGGCAGGGATGGTGTCCCTAGCCTTTGTTTGCCAGAAGCTAGGAATAAGCGACAGGGGATGGATCATTTGATGGTTACCTGTTCTGTTCATTCCCTCTGGGGCACCTGACACTTGGAAGACAGGATACTGGGCTAGATGGACCCTTGGGTCCAGTAGGGCCATTCGTATGTTCTTATGAAGATGGGCATCTCCATACAGAATGGAGAACAGATTCCAAGGCAAGAACCGCACGGAACTCGGGGACCAGGGAATCAGTGCATGGTGGGGGATCTCTGCCCCAGACATTAATGAACCCGCCTGCACACCCCCAGCTCAGCAGTTATCAGACCAATCCTAGTAATAAATCCTTGATTGGTATCCAAAATAGTGAAGCTGTCTAACTGCATTGTGAGCTCACTTGAAGGAACATCACCCACAGCCAGGAATGAGCAGCTCCCATGGACTAGCTTGAACAAAACAACTTTGGTATCTCCCTTGTTTACCCATAAACAAATCTGGTGTTCTCCCTTGAACCATTGTTATTTCCCTACAAAAACCCTTACCCAGGCTCAAGTGTGTTCTGATGCCTGGATCCAAACTGCGTCAGTTCCACTGGGACTTCATCTTCCCCTGACTGATCATGCCAGGGGCTCTGCCTGTCTCCAGCACTCCAGACCCTCAGCTACCACCATTTGGGACCCCCGACCAGTTCAAGCGTCACAGAGTGCTGAGAACCCAGCTCGCTCTCTGTTTTTTTTCTGCTCTTGGTACAGACTTCTGACGCTGACTTGTGGGATCAGTGACAGTTTTCTAAACCTGACTTCTGTAATCAGCTTTAAGCTAGATTTAATATTGTATCTGTTTGTTTGCTCCCCTGTGGTTATTACCTGGCAATAAATAACTTATATGGTTACGCTGGTTGCTTCCCTCCCTCCCTCTCTCTCTTTTGTGTTCTTGGCTTCCCCATTTGCTCTGCAGCAACACTCCTCGTATCTAAGCTAAAGATCCTTGCAGCGCCCAAAAATCCTGTGGGGTTTGTTCACCAAGTGGGTTGCTACCAAAACACCTGTAATGTGAATGTGGGGATAGGGACATGCTGAACCTGTGGCATAGGAGGGTGGCAGCTTGGAAGTGCTGCTTGACCCAGCCCGCTGAGTCCAGTGATATATAAGGGGTCAGCTTGGGAGTGCTGATTGATTTGGTCCACTCAGATGTGCTCTGTTAATTTGTGTGTTCATGTGATTCTGGGGTGGAGGAATCCAGCCCGGCAGAACCTAGGTCCTGCAGGACAGCTCCAGTGGGAGGGAACTTGCAGCAGGGAGAAATAGAGTTCCACATGAGAACACAAGTGACACAAGCAGAACATTCATAGAAGATAGCCCCCCCCCCGAGAAGAGTAACCCTAATATATGAGTGTACCCCAAAGTAACGGTCAAATCTGGTAACAAATTGGTGGAGAATGCGAGCAGCATATGACGATAATCACGTGATAATTGCTTAGCAGTTGCTGAGGAGTGGGGAAACTGAGGCACAGACCTGCACAAACTGTCTCTTACTTTTTCAGACTAAGCTCCTTTAATGAAGTGCCTCTCTCATCGAATATTTGGTAACGTCCTGTAACTTTTAAGTTAAGAATTGTGCTTACAGTAACTATAGGACCATGCAATAAGGAGTTAAGAGTTGTACCTTAAAAGTAAAGATTTTAGAGCAGTACTGTGAGTGCGTGAAAGGGCTTTTGGTAGGGATCATTAGTGAGATAAGGGAATTAGAGATGGCTGGAAAAAAACCCTTGACTGCTTGCTTGAGGCAGGAGAAAACCAACAGGTTAGAGAGACGGGTAACGAAGAAGGGGAAGTGCCCCTGGGAAAGGAGGTGCTTTAACAGTGATAATCTCCTGATTGAAGCGAGTCTGAGCTTTGAACCCTGTTGCACCACCTGAAAGCCATGGGGTAGTGCAAAGGATGCAGCTGCTGCATGGGCGTTATTTTATGCATGTCTGGACATGGCTGAAATGATAAAGGGGAGGCAGGAACTGGAACTGGAGAAAAAGCAGTTACAACAGCGTTTGAACAAATGTGAGACAGATGGGTGGGAATTTAGAGCAGAAAAGTTTAAAATGGCGACTGTACTTAGAAATATGCACGAGGAGAGAGACAAGGCCAGCAGGAATGCAGAACTGTATAGGAAAGAGTTAACACACACACACAGATATTGTTAGAAGACGCAAGAGCAGCAACTCGCTTCCTGGCAGATGAGACTAAGGGAGCCAAGGCAGCAGCAGGCCGTCGGAAGTATAAGGCAGAGATTAGTAAATTGCGTGTCCAACTTAGCGCCCATAAGGGGGTGGCAGCAGCTGTAAGGTTGAGAGAGGATTGTGATTTGGAGCCCCCCGGGAAAATACAGATACCCCCTAATGCTTGCCCCAAAAACCCCTTCAACCCCGATTGGCTACACGTGCATAATGTTGCCCCTGTTTCCACAAGGGAGGTTAAACACATAGTTGCACAACAGAGCTGGTCATGGACATAGTAAGATATTCTCCTTGTCAAGCCAAGGCTATTGCTGAGAGACTGGGGCCACTGAACCATGACACTGCTGTTGTGTGACTGGCTCATGTTTAGCAAATATACCCCTCTGCTGATGGCATGGACTTAACCTAATTGGCTCAGTTATGTGCCTCTCCTTGTGATGCAAATGCTCTGGGAGCGGACTGCCGCTGGACCCTGGGAATGGATGATAAATGCTCTTAAAACATTACTGCCTGATTCTTCCCTTAAGAAACCGTATATGATGGAAGAGTAGAAACCAGAAGAGGCCGCTGAAGCTCTCCTAATTAGAAAGAAGATGCTGGCAGCTCTCTCTGATTCATTACCCCAGACAGAAGAGAAAGGGATTGTCACTTGCCAGTATCAGGGACCCTAAGCACTTATGCAGGACTAAATTCTCAGACAAAACTGACCATGGGGGCTGTGGACATAGAACACCTCACTGGGAATGACCTGGTGGCAAAAATCAAACAGGCAGGTGACTTGCTGCAAGAGGCGGGCGTCTTAAAAAGACAAATCAGCAAAAAGACTCAGAGCCAGTACATGCTATCACATTTGCGAACAATGGTCCTCACTCTGCCAGTCACCCTCCCAGTTATAATCTCCCTGCCTGCCACAACCCTCGGCAGCGCCAACCCAAGGAGACCCATAGGAGCATGATTAGAATGAAGCTGGTGAAATTAGGGGAGGATATGGAAAAATATGATCGTCAGCCCCTCAGCATCCTAATTAATGCTTTGTCTCAGGTCATGCGGAGAACTGAGTTAATGCAGGGAGCTCCCCTACAACCCACTGTCCCGGTATGGAGTGCGTCCCCCATGCCCACTCCCTGTCAAAACCAGATCCCTGCCCCTCTTCTGAATGGAGGCTCTCGAGGGAGTTGGCTGAGCAGTAGGGGTGCCTGGTTCCCCGCGGGCTGATCGCAAAACTTCAGTGTGACATATGGGGGAGACCCACTGTGAGGGCTACTGTGAGGAACTCAGGGATATTTGCCCAATTGCTAGTGGACACCAGAGCATCAGTAAACATTCAAAGTCCTCAGTGGATCTCTGGAGGGAGACCCACCAATAAACATAAACAGATTATCAAGGAAAGAACTGGGGACACCTGGGTGACTCACAAAATGGCATCAGAAAAATCACTCAGAAGAGGCACATTAGAACAACAGAGCTGATGCCTTAGCCAAAGCTGCTGCTCCTAGTAACCACACTAGAGACACAGACCAGGTAGAACAAACAGAGGCAGTAACTACCCAGGGAAAATTTTAGGCAAAGGAATAGATTCCTTGGATTTAAGTACCCCTCAAGATGGGGATACAGAAATCCAGTCCTTATCCAAGACAGGGAAAGATCCCACAGGAAAATACAGGATTGAGCAGGCTGGAAATGTCTGGTGGGAAGTGGATGCAGATGGACAAAGGCACTGATAGTCCCCAGCCAGGCGCGGGGGGCCTGATTCAGTTTGTGCATGAGCTAGGGCATAGAGGAAAAGCAGGATAATTTAAACAGGGTTAAAGATACAGGGTGGTGGCCAAGCATGAAAGCGGATATAGATCCACGGTGTGATAACTGTCTATAGTGCGCCATGGTTAATGCTGATCGCCAGGTTCAAAAAAATGCATTGAGGCACCAAAGAATAGAGGGTCTCTGGTCCCGGATTCAGACAGATTACACAGGCCCTTTACCCACCACCAGCAGAGGGAGTAAATACTGCTTGGTAATAGTAGATTCCGTCTCCAAAAGGGTGGAAGCTATGCCTACTAAACCCAACCCTGCCTCGGGCACTGCTAAGCAGCTCTTTAACATGGTTTTCTGAAGAATGGGAATTCCCAGAGTCATTGATTCAGATTTTGGCCCCTCTTTATTGTGAATCAGGCCAGGCCCAGTGTTTATCAGGTAGAAATCCTGAATGGAAAAAATGGGAAACTCTGGCAGAAATGGTTTCATTCCTCACAGCTCAAAGAGCGGAAGGGTAAACCACCTGACCCTCAAGGAATAGTATAAGTGTCTTCTCCATCCTGCCAGTCACCCTTCTTGGCTAGCAAGAAGGAACGGCTTGGGGCCATTGGAAAATACTTGTCGGGTGGGCTTGTCAGTGCCTACCCCGATGCTGAGGCAGGAAAAGGCCAGAAAAGACCTCGACTTCTTATGGCCACCCTCATGTAGGTCAATGCTTCATGTTCACCCTGCAGCATGGGTTCCAGACTCTGCCAGTATATACAGGGTGTGATGGGGCAAGGCCAGATGGCTACAGTAAAGTACTGAGGAACAGGTATGTTAGCCCCAGGCTAAACAAATCCCTAGTACCCTGGTAACCAAATGGCAGTTGCTCCAGGTTAATCAAGGCACCTGGGGCCAATTAAGATCTTTCTAGAAGGCAGTGGAGATAGCTACATTGATTAGAACACCTGCAGCCAATCA